>NW_013667032.1:45745-54209 GCF_000517525.1 Limulus polyphemus
GGGATTCGAATCCGCGACCCTCAGATTGCCCTAACCAACTGGCCATGCCGAACCATTTGAGTTGATGAAAATTAATATAGTTTAGAAGATATATTGAAATAAATATGGTCTGAACTTGAAATATTTCTGGTGCCTGTGGTTAAAATTTAATGCATTGTTAAATAATGTATTGTTTCCTTAGCACCGAAGCCGTATATATTTCATATAAGCTCATTAATTAACTATGTATTTATGAATAAAGTTAATAATTTACATAACTAATTTGATGTTGTTGTTGTTTGTTATTAAGCACAAAGCTGCACAAAGGGCTACCTGTGCTCTGCCCACCACGGGTATCGAAGCCATAAAGTAGATAAATTACAACAACTTTGGTAATGGTGTGAACGCCTTTTTTTCCAGCTGGCGAAACATTGTAATTATATTTGCCATAAGACAAAGTCGTAGCCCGCAGTGGAACAGCGGCAAGTCTGAGAGCTCATACCGCTAAAATCTGGGATTCGATACTCGTGGTGACCACAGCACAGATAGCCCATTGTGTAGTTTTGCACTTAACAACAAACAAACAAACAGACAAAGGCGTTCAAACCATAGCCATTATTGTTATATTAGATAGCTTATATAAACAGTGTTCCGTCCACAACGTTAATTGTGTCCCAGTTGTCCTGAAGATCTTTAGATTGAGAATATAGTGTGGTTGAAATACTATTATTATACACTCTTCTAATTTCTGAAAATCTCTAACAGACTATATAAAGAATGTAGTGTTTAAAAAAATAATAGGCCTAATGCAAATGTCTTATGAAATAAATAAATTACAATTAAAAAAACACCAAAGCTTTGAAATAGCAAGTCATCCTTCATTCAAGGGTGAAGAAGAAAAATGCCTCCCGCAGAAACCGAGTTATTATATTTTTTTAATTCTATAGACTTTGTATGAAATGCCATTTTGATCATGTTTACTTGGTATTATAGGTCAGTAACTGTTTCATCCGAGTTTGTTGTGTTTTCTGTGGTTTAATCTTTTTTTTTCTTTAGGTGTTCTTTCTTCTCGAAAGTAGTTTTATGGCAATCGATAAATAAAGTTTTATACGGGTGTCTGGTAGTTAGGTTTCTGAGTATCAACTTGGTTACTTCATATAACGTGATAAGTTTTGGGATATATGAGATTAAGAGTTGACCAAATGCTAAAACTTTGCTAGAATAATCGTTGTACTGTATTCTTGTTAACACATAAAATATTGTAATATGAAATTTACTGACACAAAATTGGTTAAGTTAACTCACACTTTTTACTGGGTGAGGAGACAACATCTCTTTTTCTTTTTTAAAACAAATTTATTGTGATAAATAAATAATTACCACGATTTTACACCAACTCGTTTAGCCCTTCGTAAAGATGAAGACATGAAAGGAATTAGTGAGTATAATTGTTAATGTGGAGAATGAAAAAACAATAACATGTAAGTATATAAAAAAAACATCCAACATCTGGTTAAGAATACACACTTAAGAATAAAGATTCATTCATTTTAGACTATACACTTTTAACGTGACTGATTTATAGTATTTCGACCCTTCTGAATTTTGAAAGATATCTACCGATATATATTAATGAATGATAGTTTCGTTAGCACACAAAGAGCATTGAAGATTAACTGATTTTTTTTATATTTGAAGTTTTTATACTAGAAACGTTTGAATGAATGATATATTTCTACACAGATGATGCTTGGTTTGGTTGCTGTCAAGCACGAAGCTATACAGTAGCCTATCGGTGCTCTGTTCACCACTGCAGTCTTACTGCTGAGCCACTGTAGAGCACAGACAATGTACAAGTAAATGAAGTAACACCTAGTTTGGGGCTAAAACGTATACAGAAAAGAAGACACTGATCATTACTTCAACCCATAAGAGTGTTTAAAAATAATCGGAATATTCTATAATCTACATAAAAAGTCGATCAGGATAATTAGAAGTAATACAGTAATAAATCAACCTTATATGTTGCTCTTACTTTACTAGCTATAATCTATCACTAATATGTTGTTGAAATTGATCTAATCACCTTACCTAAAGATCTGTTTGTTTTGGACTAGCTATAATCTATCACTAATATGTTGTTGAAATTAATATAATCAGTTTACCTAAAGATCTGTTTGTTTCGGACTAGCTATAATCTGTCACTAATATGTTGTTGAAATTGATCTAATCACCTTACCTAAAGATCTGTTTGTTTCGGACTAGCTATAATCTGTCACTAATATGTTGTTGAAATTGATCTAATCACCTTACCTAAAGATCTGTTTGTTTTGGACTATCTATAATCTATCACTAATATGTAGTTAAAATTAATATAATCAGTTTACCTAAAGATCTGTTTGTTTGTTTCGGACTAGCTATAATATGTCACTAATATGTAGTTAAAATTAATATAATCAGTTTACCTAAAGATCTGTTTGTTTGTTTCTTTCGGACTAGCTATAATCTGTCACTAATATGTTGTTGAAATTAATATAATCAGTTTACCTAAAGATCTGTTTGTTTGTTTCGGACTCGCTATAATATGTCACTAATATGTAGTTAAAATTAATATAATCAGTTTACCTAAAGATATGTTTGTTTGTTTCGGACTAGCTATAATATGTCACTAATATGTAGTGGAAATTAATATATTCAGTTTACCTAAAGATCTGTTTGTTTCTTTCGGACTAGCTATAATCTGTTACTAATATGTTGTTGAAATTAATATAATCAGTTTACCTAAAGATCTGTTTGTTTCTTTCGGACTAGCTATAATCTGTCACTAATATGTAGTTGAAATTAATATAATCAGTTTACCTAAAGATCTGTTTGTTTGTTTCTTTCGGACTAGCTATAATCTGCCACTAATATGTTGTTGAAATTAATATAATCAGTTTACCTAAAGATCTGTTTGTTTCTTTCGGACTAGCTATAATCTGCCACTAATATGTTGTTGAAATTAATATAATCAGTTTACCTAAAGATCTGTTTGTTTCTTTCGGACTAGCTATAATCTGTCACTAATATGTAGTTGAAATTAATATAATCAGTTTACCTAAAGATCTGTTTATTTGTTTCTTTCGGACTAGCTATAATCTGCCACTAATATGTAGTTGAAATTAATCTAATCAGTTTACCTTAAGATATGTTTATTTGTTTCGGATATTCGCACATAGCTACACAGGGACAGTCTGCGTTAGGCGTTCCTTGAAATACTACAAGAAAGTAAAATGCATCCGTCGTTAACAGTTGTCTGACCGATTAGTTGTATTTGACCATCACATTTATAACGCAAACTCGTTTCTAAAGTGTGGGGCACGAGTTTACAGCAAAGTGACATAAAGACGAGTTTACAGCAAAGTGACATAAAGACGAGTTTACAGCAAAGTGACATAAAGGAAAAGTAACCGCCACATGCGAGACTTAATTAGCATTATGTGAAATTCTAGCTCCAAGATGACAAGAAAATTTTTATTTGCTATCAACTTTGGGAAATAAAGTGTATTTTATTGTAAATTTAAATTAAACACCTTGCAAATTTAATTGTAAGAAGGTTTAATAAGTTTTTATTTCATGCAGTTTTTAATCGTAGCAAAACGAACATATCCGAAATAGTGATCAAGTTTCTGTTCGTAGTAGAAATTAAATTTTTGTACAAATCCACTAGGATTTCACGGTGTGAACAAAATGGTTCATAAAGATGTTATATGTTCACGGTGTGAACAAAATGGTTCATAAAGATGTTATATGTTCACGGTGTGGATAAAATGGTTCATAAAGATGTTATATGTTCACGGTGTGAACAAAATGGTTCATAATGATGTTATATGTTCACGGTGTGAATAAAATGGTTCATAAAGATGTTATATGTTCACGGTGTGAACAAAATGGTTCATAAAGATGTTATATGTTCACGGTGTGAACAAAATGGTTCATAAAGATGTTATATGTTCACGGTGTGAACAAAATGGTTCATAAAGATGTTATATGTTACGTTTAATAAAAAAAAACCACAATCATGTATCAATATACGTAAGAGCTATTGCGTTATTATAACATGTTTAGTGATTTTTGATAATTATTCTCATATTTCCTAACACTTTAATAAAATTCCATGAAATTTTGAACGTATTTATCTTTGATTTCGTGTTTAGCAAAACATTTTATCAAATTTTAACGTGACGATAGTTTGTACTTGCTCTTTAAGCATAATCAGCGCCTGCCATTAGAAAGACGAATTTTGAAAAATCTGTATATAACATAACTAGAGATAATCTTCATGATATCGATTTTAAGCAAGAAGGAAAGAATCGATTGTCGGTACAAGATCATAACAAGTAGAGACAAAATAGGTTTCGGTTGTCAGTACAAACCGAAACAAGTAGAGGCAAAATAGGTTTCGGTTGCCAGTACAAAACCGTATCAAGTATAGACAAAATAGGTTCCAACTATCGGTACAAAAGTGTAACATGTAGAGACAAATAGCTATTCATTTCCGGTACAAAACCGTATCAAGTAGAGACAAAATAGGTTCCAACTATCAGTACAAAACCGAAACAAGTAGAGACAAAATAGGTTTCGGTTGTCAGTACAAAACCGTATCAAGTAGAGGCAAAATAGGTTCCAACTATCGGTACAAAAGTGTAACATGTAGAGACAAATAGCTATTCCTTTTCGGTACAAAACCGTATCAAGTAGAGACAAAATAGGTTCCAACGATCAGTACAAAACCGAAACAAGTAGAGACAAAATAGGTTTCGGTTGTCAGTACAAAACCGTATCAAGTAGAGACAAAATAGGTTCCAACTATCGGTACAAAAGTGTAACATGTAGAGACAAATAGCTTTTCATTTTCGGTACAAAACCGAAACAAATAGAGACAAAATAAGTTTCGGTTGTCAGTACAAAACAGGAACAAGTAGACAAAATGGATTTTAATTTTCGATACAAAGCTGGAATAAACAGGAGTAAAATAGGTTTCGGTTGTTAGTACAAAACCGGGAAAAGTAGAGACAAAATAGGTTTCGCTTGTTGGTACAAAACCAGGACAATTAGAGACAAAATAGGTTTCAGTTGTCGGATTTTGCTTGATGAATTTCGCACATAGCAAATCTAGGGCTGTCTGCGCTAGCTGTTCCTAACCATATAGAAAAACAGTGATAGACTAGAGGAAACGCAGCTAGTAAACACCACCGAACACCAACTCTTAGGTTACTCTTTACCAACGAATAGTGGGATGTACTGTCACATTTAACACTTTCCATAGCTCAAACAACAAACATGTTCAGTGACGGGATTCGATCCCGCGACTTTCAGACTGCAAGTCGAGTGCTCAAACCACTAGACCATGCCAGGCCTTTCAGTACAAAACCGGAACAATTAGGGGCAAAACACGTTTCAGTTTTTGGTGCAAAACTAGAATAAATAGAAAGAAAAAATAGAATTATTTTAGTAATTGAAATTTTCAACAAAAACAAGAAAAAGTTCTCTGCGTCCTCTTAATTTCCTACAATGGTAAACTACACACTTTATTAAGAGGTAAAGACTTTCCTTAATTATATTTTTAAATACGTGAGAGTAGCTTCTCATTAGCTGCGGCTATCAGAAGTACGTATGAAATATGGCTATCTTAGTTTTTATGGCCACAGTTGCTCAGTGATAACTCTGAGAGCTTAAAGTCTAAAAACAGGAGGGCACAACATAGATAGCCAACTGTATACTTTTGTGCATATTAACCAACCAAGCAAAAAGGTTTTAGTGTTTATGTGCTTAATGAGTCCCAAAAGCTGAGTTTTGAATAGTTTTAAAATTTGGCAAAATTATAAGGGTGGTGGTTATTATTTCCTATCAGTTTAGTCGAGTTAAACCACTGATAAATATCAAGTAAAATACACTAACAACTTAGCCTTTTCTGTTAGGCTTAGAGGATTAAATTTGATTTAGTTGAATGATATTTCTACCAAGAACGTTACATGAGTAATTTAAGACTTTTGATAAATAGCTAGTAGAATCCGTTAAGGAATTAACCTACACTGAGATGTTGAAATATATCATTTTTCGGCCGGGGATGTCTTTTTGATGAGTTAAGACTTTTGTAAAATAGCTAGGAAAATCCATTAACGACTTAACCTGCATTAGGCACTTAACATTTATCTTCATTGAATCTTTTTTCCTACGAGGAATGCCCTACCAGTATTGTTTGAAAAAGCAACCAGAATAATTTCAATATTTGTTTTCGAGACTTCTTTGAAGTTTTTCTTAACCATGAAACATTCGATCAAAATTATTTGATTTGGAACTAAATAATTAGCTTTTGGTTTAAACATAACTAACATGATAGAGTATGTTGATACTATTCTATAGGTTGTAAACAAACCAAAAAACATCAGAAGAAAGCTTAAAAAAGTAGCCCATAGTAATGAAATATTAAATCAATATAACAATCTAATGGAAATACGCTAGTTGTTAATACTATCTAATGTGTTTTTGGTTAATAAGAAAATGCATAGGAATTAATAATTAGCACATACTATCTGTATGATGGCTTTTATTCATTTTACATTTTTTCAAAACGTCATGCTTAGTAAGGAATACTGTTTCAGAATTTATTCCACCCTTCACATTTATTACCAAAATAAAAGTAAACTTCAAATAAATTTTCTTTTCTACTCATTTTCTTGTTTTTATTGGAATAATATATCAACTGGTATTACAAAATGAACACTGTAGTTGTAGAAATAAGTTAACCTTCTTATGAGTAGTTACGTAATTTCACTTGAATATCTTGACTGTTATAACTCTGTTTATCCCTTTAACTGGTCCGTGTTAAGCTTCACGAATAACTGTACTTCAGGTCTGTGTATTTGTCAATAACGAAGGAGTCATTGTTACCATGATCTTATATATATTGGGAACCGTGGTGTCTGTCCGAGCGTTCGTCTGTCTCCTATTTGAAAAGCTGTGCACGCAGGCAAAGCTAAACATTCACTTTTAAAATGACGGGAGAACATGCATTAATAATGTTGATGCTAAATTTTATTTCACAAGCAGAATATTCTACACTAAACTGTTAGGAATTAATCACACTATCATTCACATTTCAAAATGTGACGTAACTTAAAGAATAAAACTGTAGATTTACCGTATGTAATTGTTGAGCGGCTCTTAACATGACTGAAATGCTCAACAATTACATTTCGCGGTGGGTGGTATAAGTAGCTCAGAGCTTTGGCTCTGAGTGAAACTAAGAGTGCAACCTTTTTAAAGTCTATGAAATAATTTAAATTGATCGATTAACTTAAACTTTCCGTCACTGGGGACGGGTACTTTTGCTTGTTGATTATAAGGTACTAAAATAAAGTTTCAAACCATGAAGAGAATGGGGTAATGACTCTCTATCGGCTCTTAAGTTAAAATATTAATTTGGAAGTTCTACTTTATACTGTATCATAAAAGTAAACAATAAAAGAGATATTGAAGCAGTAAATTATAATTACATTTTATTATAATAACAATTCAACAACAAAAAAAGAAAACCCAAACAAAAAAAAACAACAACGCAATCATGCTACGATAGGGACAAGTTCTGAGTGTTTCTGTTTCATTTTACCCTTCTACTACGTTAAATAATTATTTTAACTAAAACTAAGGTTACTGTTAAGCCTATTGTAATGAATACATAGTTTCTGGTGATTTCAATGCTTAGTTGTTACGTGGAGTTTAGTCTACTCCGACTACCCTCACTTTTTGAATCCTTTTAGAAAGCTCTAAGGATTGTTTTCTGAAGTTTCTTCTCTAGGATAACTACGCTGTTCAGGAGTTCGGGGATATGCGGGATAAACCGATAATGCTGTTTTATCAGGGTATGACTGTCTGCAAGATCTGCTGGAATTTTATTGTCGAATATTTATGGAAATAAAGGAAAACCAAAGAGAAGCGATATTTTTTCTTAACCGCTTAAACCAAGAAGAATGTGTTTTGTTATATAGTTCAGATCTAAATATTATTTAACATTCTGAAGATCGTAACTGGTAGTGTTCTGCTGCCCGTACTGTTAGTACACTACAGTACTCTACTTAAGTGTTCATTGAATTTGTCCGAATTTGTTACTACGAAAAGCAATTGTATTTGTAGTGATTTGTAAAATTGACGATGTTTACAAATAATTTTGTAAATTAATAATTTAATATAAAAGTTAAAGCTGACTAAAATGAGTATTCGAGATGCTGAACAAATATAATAGATAATAATGGCTGGAGACGGCTTGAATGGGTAATGAAGAAAAACTTTAATGACAAAACCTTGTAGAAACGTTGTACATTTGCTGTTGTATTAAAGTTTTTCTTCATTACCCATTCAAGCCGTCTCCAGCCATTATTAGGTAATGATCAGTTTCTTGTCCATACCAGTGTATTTCTAACTTATTAGTTATCCACATGTTCCT
>NW_013667032.1:54696-56415 GCF_000517525.1 Limulus polyphemus
ATATATATATATATATATATATATATATACTCAATCTTCAGCGTCATGTGTAATTATATTTTTAATCAATTTTGTTTTTCAATCCACCAGTTATCGTAGTTACATTGTCCATGGTGAGTAATATAAAAAGTTAAACATCACTCGATGGTCTAAGGACCGCTGTAAAGCAAGATATATTTTGTTAACAAATAGAATGATAATAGACCTAGACAAACAATTTAATTACAGGTTTCTGAATGAAAGACTATGAAGAAAGTGAATACGATAAATGTGTAATGAAAAACAAACAAACAACAACATTGAACTATCGAGAACCTATTATACATAACACAATTCTCAAGTAATATTTGAAATTAAATGGAAACACTCAGTGGGATAGAAGGATGTATTCACCATTCATTATGATGTCTAAACTATGATTTTGTTTTTTGAAAGAACAAGGCTACACTAATGGGTTATATGTGCTGTGTTTTTTAGTGTTATATATCCTTAAACTTTCCATTGAACCATCGGTAGACCGTAAACTTTGAAGAATGTGGTGAGTTTAGCTGAAGCACATTTCAAAGTCCGGATATCTCTCGACTGAGAAAAATGTAAAGGTAATACGTTTACTACGTAGTTTTTTGATATATGTATACATTTATTAAATTCTTACTGTATTTCAAACAGAACACCAGCGATTTCTGTAAAAAAGAGGTTTCAGAAGATTATCAACTTAAATGAAAAGTATTATAAAACTTCCATACAAAACAAGGGCTTAAAAGGTAAAACATTTCAACACACGCTAAGAACACCAACTGCAGTAAATACTCCAGAGTGGACAATTCACACTAGGAAAAATATACAATATTTCGTCTTTGTTTATTTTGTTTTAGTTTTCTTTTTACTTGCATATATACATATACGTAATTAAATGTAATTTTATGAAAAAAACACCAGAAAACAACATCGCAGCGATAATACAAACATCCAACGTGGAGGGTGCAAATTATAAGGTGGATCATTATGTAATGTGCCCTGGTTTTGTGAGGTGACGGTGGAAGTAAGATCCAAACTGCGCGCAATGGGGGTACACAGTCTATTCAGGGCCCGGCATGGCCAGGTGGTTAGGGCGCTCGACTCGTAATCTGAGGGTCGCGGGTTCGAATCTCCGTCCCACCAAACATGCTCACCCTTTCAATCGTGGGGGGTGTTATAATGCGACGGTCAGTCCCACTATTCGTTGGTAAAATAGTAGCCCAAAAGTTGTGTGGGTGGTGATGACTAGCTGCCTTCCCTTTAGTCTTGCAGTGCTAAATTAGGGACGGCTAGCGCAGATAGCCCTCGTGTAGCTTTGCGCGAAATTCAAAGCAAACAAACAAACCGTCTATTCAAATTAGCATCAACTTCGCTGGCCTCACATACTTAAGCAAGAAAAAAAAACATTAAGCAAATGCGGGTGCTCTAGCCCATAACGTACCACATCTCTTTACCACCTTTCGCTGTCTGCATCCAGATGTGGGAAGGTGGTTGCTAATAAAATATAAAAAAGAATAATAATAGGAAGAAAGAAATAATAGAATAGAAGACATCAATGGGAGAGACAGCAAACTGTCCTTGAAGTTAGCATTCCAGCCCCCAATATGATGTTTGGACATAAATACCAAGATGTTAAGGTATTACTATACTAAACCTCACCACAATTATTAAGCATAGCTGCATCCTTCCATACTACTACTC
>NW_013667032.1:57398-58817 GCF_000517525.1 Limulus polyphemus
AGTCGAGCGCCTTATCCACCTGGCCATGCCGGGCCACTCTGAAATGCATATTCAGCTTTAGATATATGATGCTAACCATTCAGCATTTAGTAATGCCGTACCAACAAAGTAATCTGATGACCAAACTAATGCTCGCTCGACCCCGGTGGCTCAGCGATAAGTCTAAAGGCTTATAAAGCTAAATATCGGGGTTCGATACCTGCGGTAAACAGAGTACATATGATAAATTGTATAGTTCTTTGCTTTACAACAAATAGGCAAACAAACCAAATTTATTCTCACGAAGGCATACTTTTATTAAAATATGGTTACCAGTATTAATGCAAAATAGGTCATTTCAAAATGAATTCTTATTGCAACTAACAATATTATTATTATCTCATTGTTCCAGTATTTTGATATCACTTTAGCTAACCTAATATTTGCATGTTTTTTTTTTTGCCACTGGTATCTAAATCAAAAGATACATTTATGTTAATTTTTCCACCAGATGGCGATAATTTCTTATTACAGCGAAAAACTAAACGTTTACTGAGTTCACTGTTCTCTTGCCTTATAAAGGCTAAACAATGTGAACTTCATGGATTTATTGGATTGTTTCCCAAGAAACCATTTACATGAAATTAATGTAACAGAAGCTTACATGGATTATTCTTTTATTTAAATTATATTTTCTAATAAACATTTAACGATCAATATTAGTTTTTAAACTGTCTAAAATACGATTTCGTTTGTGAGGAGAAACTTCTAAGAACTTTTATTAAAATTTATAATGGCACGCCAACATTTGTAACATGTACTAGGTGACTGCTATTTGTATTTTTAATCATGTAACAATAACCTTATGCTTTATTGTTATTAATACGTAAGAGTGTTACAATGTTGTTACAAGAGTAACTTTTTTCATAAGTTGATACTTTCTTGCATTATGGTTAAAAATAACATGTGAACAAAATATTTTGTTCAGTTACTGTTCTCGTAATGTACCGTGTAGGAAAGTAAATGTAATCTCCTTAAAAGCTGTTTTAATACTACTGTCGGTTAAATTGGTGCACATTTGTGTAATTTAATCTTCCCAAAGGGAGATTTCAAGAAAGGTTAACTACAATTCCACCTGCTTGCGGTTCTCATCTGTTTTGTTGGTATGTCGAGGTTAGAATAGGTTAAAATATGTTTTAATTTATGTAGTGAAACTCATCTTAATCTCCAAAACATTCAACATTGTTTTGTGTTATTTGAAGATAAATGAGCGGGATAAAGACCTAATTTCCCAGACTATCGGTCATTTGAAGGTGGCAGCTGGACAGTTATTTTAACGACCTGAACTTTAAGTTTTTCCTAGTTTTAGGCTTAAACACTTGAATTTACGATTAAAGAAGCAGTGTTAAAATCTATAATACATATTTTTTAGAAAGAACC
>NW_013667032.1:59817-68911 GCF_000517525.1 Limulus polyphemus
ACTAGTTTATTTTTAACGACCTTGAACTTTAAGTTTTTTTCCAGGTTTTTAGGCTTAAACACTTGAATTTACGATTAAAGAAGCAGTGTTAAAATCTATAATACATATTTTTTTAGAAAGAAACCATTTTTAAATGTTACTAAGTTGTTTATTTGAAATTAAGGACACTTCTTCAACTTAAGGCTTAAATAGTCAGGTAAGTATTTCGCTTTTGTTTAATTCCAAAATTCATTGGTATTGTTTTGAATGATGAAACTTACTACTTAAAGCTCTAAAATTAACAAATTTAGGACCTAGATTTTATTTTTTTTGCAATTAATTAAAAATCATATGGATTGATTTTTATAATATTTATCATAAAGTTTGTTTCTGTTTTTTGCAACTGGGATAATACTGAAAATCCATATCAGTGTTTTACAGTAGAAGCAATAGATACATTTTTAGGAAATCTTGAACTGATAATAAATTTCAAGATACAAAAATTTACAAACCACATTGTATATAAATACCCTCTAACGCTGAAACATCTTAGCACCAATAGGAATTAAGACTCGTCAACATTTTTAAACATAATTACTTAGCCATCTAACCAAACTCGTGGGACATTAGAATTTATAGCAGTAGTAGAAATTCCGAATGACACCATCCCGTCCTGTAATAAAATAAAATAAACCGCTGTCAATTAATTATATTTTCTCCTTGTTCATTATATTTTGAAACAAAATTACATCAAGAGTATTAAAACTCGAAATCGTAATGCATACCAACACCAAATAAATATACCAAATATAAACGTAACATATAATTTAAATTATTACAAAACAAGACTAAAACATCCTATACATCCTAAAACATTAAATACCTAACTCAACATAATTTAAGGAAAAAGTTGTAAGTTTATTAGTTTACAAATCTTACTGGATCTCGGTCTTCACCAAGGTCTTTCATTAGGTAAGAACATTAAAAGAAGAAAGACGTGTTTCATATGTTTTGTTTTTGGTTAAGCACTTAAGTAATTATATTAAAACGTTCTGGGTCTGTATTTATATTGGTACTAAGTTAATTCATTGCTAGAAGGTATTTATATTTTCAAAATGTGATTTCTATTTTTCTTTGCATCTTGAAATTTATTATTAGTCTGAGATTTCCTAAGAATATATCTATCAATTTTAGCATTACGGAAAACATAAAAATTGTATGTTAAATATTGTAGAAATCAATCGCATTATGATTTTTAATTAACTGTAAAGGTTAAAATCTAATTCCTAGAATTGTTAGTTTTAAAGTTACAATTAATTTCATCATTCAAATCAATATAAAAAAATAAAATAAAAAATGAAAAAGACGATTAAACATCAGGTTGAAGAAGAAATATATTGATATTTAAAACCAAAGCTCTGAACGTAAAATAGTTGAGTTAAAAAAAAGCTAGTTTGATTTAATTCAGCTCCTTTCCAAATATATATATATATTTGTGTATGTTTACTTTTCAGATTTTTTTCTCAGAAGCGTTTCATTTCATGAAGCTGTGAGGAACACAATATTTTTATAGCATAAAAAAAAGCGTTTTAATCGAAATATAACTGGAGTAATACTGGAGTTCGTTAAAAGTTTGAAGATTTCCCTAGAGAAAGCTTCGATCACAGAAGTGAAATAAAAAGCCTGAGTCACATTAAGTATTACTTGAAGTATATTAGATTAGAGTTTGTTTTTCTAATATGTGTAATATCATCTATAGGAAGTTTGTTCATTCCTAAATAAATATGATAACGCCACGGTTAGTGAATTTTTACTTGCTATATATGTATTTTTGTTATTTTTTCAACGATGACGTATATATACTTATTTCAATCTTTTTGGGTTTGATTTGAAAGTAAATTGTTTTGGCAAAACACGGCTAGTAGAAGTTAGAATTACTGCTGTAATTCAAACCCTTTGCTAATGATGTTTCGATTAACTTTTTCATTACAAACCAATTATACGCTGTTTGATCATTCTATTATAATTCTTCACCCCCACACATAAATATAAGATATCCCACGTTTTTATATAAGCGAAATAGGCTGATCAATTAATATGTCAAGTGTTCTGATAGAGATGTTTAGCGATATTGTGACTACTATACAAGACAATTGGAAAGGACAATAATTTATTTAACTTTCAGAATAGCATGACAGTAGGTGATGGTCTAAATGGAATGTCTTTATCAAAGACTGTTTTTTAAAGTACTTATTTGATTACATATTTCATCATTTCCGTTGATCATTATTGAATGAACTTGATCTTCGCCATCACCATAATAATCTTCTATCGACATCTATAAACCAGTTGCAGAACATACTCTTCAAGAAATGTGCTATATTCGAAGAAAACACTTGCAACATCATGTATACCAAATCCATGCTCTTGTGGAAGCGAAAGGTGATCCAACCACATTTTGAGTGGGAGTTCAGTATAACATTGTGAGTCAGTGTACATTTCCTTCTTTTTTATAACTGATTCAATAAATGAAAGTACAATTTTTCCATATTTGCATATTTCTCTGTCTTTTTCTGTCTACATTATGAGTAACGACAGTGAGTCTGCCTTTAGGATTTATTTGATAGAGGTATGCCAATTATTCAATACTGACAGTATGTTACTTAAGTTACGCTGTTATGCTATATCTTCGATCACAAACTTAAAGCATCTTAAATATCAAGCTTTCGGCTCGTCTTAAACGTCTTATGTGCTTAACATGGTTTGGAAACATTTAGGGTAATTAAATATGGTTTACTCCAACCATTAAACAGATACACGTGACTCAGAACAGTTTAGTATTCATACATGATAAAAGACAATTATCAATAAAACATGAGTTAGTAACGTTTAATAGCTTGAAACCATTTAGTAATTACATTTAGTAGTTAAAAATATCTTGGGAAATTTGTATTATTGTATTGGAAAATTTAGTTATTAATCATGAATTCGAAAAAAAATTACTTCATAATTTATTTTGACGTTTCTTACGTCGATGGCATACAATTTAACATGAGAAAACATTAATATTGCTAAGTAAATATAACTTAAGTCCAAAAATATTTTCCATGCTCGTTGGCTAGATTCAAATCAATTTATTTTAATGTTAGCAGTCTCGATTTAAAAAGGAAAATAAGATAAGGAAGAAATCTAATACTTAAGTGATGCTTTTGGTTTTATTCTTTTTTCATCATCAAATTTATTAATTTGTAAAGTACCATATTTTTTTATGAAATGAAAATAAGAGAACATGTTTTTGATTTTCCTGATTGATAGTTACACGTAAAACCATACAGTATACTATGAATACACAAACAATAGCAAGTCTTTGGATTGTACAACGTCGCTTTGATGACACAGTTGCTAAACAATACACTTATGCTTATAATAGTACCTAACACATCGGAACGATACAAATGCAGTGGCGTCACGCCCATAGGCACGCATACTCCCACCCCCAAATGCTCTCTATACACTGTTTTAACAATCTCAAATCCGTGTATAAACATTTTATTAAATATCTTCAAAACATCAATAAGTTAATCAAAGTAGCAGCGGAAATGTAATATGAAAAGTAAAAAGCACCCCATTTATTATTGTTTGTGTGATTGCTATTAGTACTCAATCACTAATAAAAGTACTTTATTTTCTGACTGTACCCTCACCTCCCCCAACAACAACAAAAATAGCTGCATGACGCCACTGTACAAATGTGTCCAAGATTATATTGTATCAAAATTTTATTTCGATTTTCTGCAGTATCCAGCAGATAAGGTTATTTAGTTAGTTAGTTGTTTATATCATAAATTTACCTATATTTTGTTAGTCAAATTTTATTTCTAAGAAATTGAAAACTAAAAACAAGCAGAATTTGTTACTAGATTAAAACGTTAGGTTAGGAACAACAATAGATTCAAAGCTTACTCTTCCTCAAATTGTTAAGTACGAAGCAACGTGGAGTTGAAGTTAGGCTTCATTTCTGTTTGTTAGGATAGCATCAACAAGGTTTTCAAAGTATTCTCAGCAATAAGTACTTATCTTAGCATCATAGTGAGGCTAGAAGCCTCCTCTGCATCAAGCTGTTTAGTTCATGCCAACGTGAGTTAAGAAGCGCTTATATAACAAAGTAATTAATATCAATATGGCTTTATAAACCTCTTCAGTACCAGGGTCTTAGGTTAACATGAATTTAGGCTGAGAAGTATCTTCTGTATCAGACTTACAGACATGCACCAACACGAGATTAGAAATCCCAACTGTAAATAGGTGGTAGGTTAACCATAATATGTCTCTGTATCAAACTGTTAGGTTTGTGCCAATGTTGACCTAAAATACTTCACCTTCGTATGAAGGTGTTAGATTTGCAGTATTGTGTAACTTTGCGCAAATGCCAACACACAGTCAGACTTTATCTTAGATTCTGAAACTGGCTCAGTATGAAGCTTATAATTTAGCAACATTGTACGATTCAAATCCTTTTGTGTGAATGTGTTAGTTTAGCAACTTTAAAATGTTGCTAAACTAACACATTCACACAAAAGGATTTGAATCGTACAATGTTGATAAACTAACACATTCACACAAAAGGATTTGAATCAGAATGCTGATTAACTAACAGCTTGACACAAAAAAAGACTCTGCATTGTATAAAGTTGCTAAACTAACACATTCATACAAAAGTATTTGAATCAGAATGCTGATTAACTAACAGCTTGACACAAAAAAGACTCTGCATTGTATGATTCAGAGTATTTTTGTGTCAAGCTATTAGTTAGTCAACATTGTACGTCCATCTAGTCTCTCCCTTCAAAGTTAGGAATGACCAGCACACATAATTCTCGAGTAGCTTTGCGCAAAATGTAACAAACAATAATAAAACATTTCTTGTATGTATTTTAGTTTCAGGCAATTTGGGGTTCAGTACCTGCTCCGTGTTATGTTTGAACTTCACAAAACAGCTTAGTGTTAGTCACAACGTACGGTACGTGATTTGATCAGTGTTAAATCTTTTGTTTGTTTTTGTTAGGAATGACCAGCACACATAATCCTCGAGTAGCTTTGCGCGAAATGTAACAAACAATAATAAAACATTTCTTGTATGTATTTTAGTTTCAGTCAATTTGGGGCTCAGTACCTGCTCCGTGTTATGTATGAACTTCACAAAACAGCTTAGTGTTAGTCACAACGTACGGTACGTGATTTGATCAGTGTTAAATCTTTTGTTTGTTTTTGAATTTTCCGCAAAGCCACTCCAGGGCTATCTGCACTAGCCGTCTCTAATTTTAAAATGATAGTCTAGAAGGAAGGCAGCTAGACAATATTACCCACCGTCAACTCTTGGGTTATTCTTTACAAACGAAGAGTGAAATTGACTGTAACATTATATCCCCTCCCACGGCTAAAAGGGCAAATGTACTAGGTGACTGCAATCGAACTCTCGATCCGCAGGTTGCGAGTCGAGTGCCATAACCACCAGGCCAGTTAAAATATTTTATTAACAACAACGCGAGAGCTGATGTTTCATATAAACTGAAATGGGTCATTTTGCTATTTCAGTACTTGTTGTCGCCGCTAGTGTTATTAAAGTACGTTTGTATATAGCATGTTCATTGCCGACATTTAAAGTTTTACCAGAGTTCTGTCCACTTTTTACTCGTAAAGTTTGGGCAATAGATTTGAATACCGATTTATTATAAGTTTCTATACTTGGCATTGGAATAACAAACTCTAACGAATGGGAAAATTGTATTGGTATACTCTAGGTGTACGACGTACAGAAGTAGATTAAATGTTATGAGTAATTGGTTCATGTTCGTGAAAATGTTACTTTTTAAGCCTAAAAACTAATGCTCAAAACTCGCAGGAGAACGAATTAATTATTATGTTTATTGTATATTTATATTTCTTTGTGCATGAATACACACGCACACACACACACATATATATTAATAATTTAAGTAACAAAATGAGCTCTAACGGTAAGATTGTCATTGAAAGTCTAAAATTCTTGCTATGTCAACATAATTAAAACCTTTTATTGTTTTAGCACATTGGGATATCATATATTATTGTCTCACCAATTACTGTAAGAAAGAAAACAACAACAACAAAAAACTGACCAAGCTGCTAATTTGACGTGTTGATAAATTGAAGCAAATGGTTTGTTCAATGAAACATAAAAGTAATCATACTTTACTTTTAGTCAATCAGCACATGACTTTGTAATTATGTCAGCATGAGCCTGTACTGACTTATTACGTCACCTAACATTGTAAAAGGGATTTATCTGATTTATGGTTGACTTCATGACGTCAACACTTCGCTCTCTCTAAGGTGGTAGCTTGTGAGAAATCAAAGAACATTTAGTGAGCCATTGCTTAAAGTGACTTGCTCTTCTAGTTGTCTTTTTTTTATTTTGTACTTTTTAAGGAAATTGTTGAAATATATCTTTTACCTATTTAATAGAATTTTTATAGCAAAAAGGTACAAAATACTTTTATTCATATAATAAACACTAATAGAAACTCTTACAAATCTGACACACACGAGTGCTTAAGAGTACGCTTCATTTGCTGTTCAGTTTATTGATTTATATTAACTTATAGTGGCATGTATGAATCTAAACTAATATGGAAACAGAGATCAGCTTGAGTTTTTAACCTTCATTTTAAGAGTGTTGTTACGTTTTTAGTTAACATTACTCAACTATTGACATTAAACACTCTTGGAAGGCGGAAACGCAATGCATCTTTGCTTCTTGTTAAGCAGAAAGCTACACAATGGGCTATCTGTGCTTTGCCCACCACCGGTATCGAAATCGAATTTTTAGCGTTATCAGACTATAGGCTTACCTCTTTGCCAATGGAGGGGGGGGGGCTAACACGATCATAAGACACCAACAAAGCTTTTTTATAATGGAAATGTATGAAATCGACAAGTGGTTGGGATGACAAAGTCATTTTTGAGCCCTTGGTTCACCAAACAGGACGAGATGATACCGTCAGTTCCAACCAGTTGTTAGAATGTTATATAAAATTTAAATGACACGAAGTCATCAATGTAACTGTAATGTTTTGTGACTAAACTATTCCATGCAAATAATTTTAACAGGTTGGTTGTAGCAGATTGGTTTTTACGGAGTGGAGTTCCTAGCCCCGCGCCCTCCTCCTTTCTCATCCTGGACTTGGGACCAGGCAAAGGTTTGGTGTGACGGGGATTCGAACCCGCGGCCCTCAGATTACGAGTCGAGCGTCCTAACCACCTGGCCTTGCCGGGCCTAACATAAATGTATATAATAATAAAATTATTAGTAACTACTCGCCTTTGGTGAAGTTTGAGTAGTTTGAGACCTCATCACACAATTTGTTGACGTATGTAGAAAATAGCATAAACACTTTATCATGTAAGCTTTGTCAAATCCAATCACAAAGAAAGAATTTGAAGTAGCTTGTTTAGCTATGGCTTTGATTTTTTGGCATACACACCTGTTGCCTAATATGAATGTTTCGTTTGCCACATGTCTTGAAAAACAAAGATATGACACAAAGGATGGTACGGTATTCTTCTTGAAAGTGGTTTGTTTTTGTTATTCGGGCAAAGCACTGGAAGAGTTATCTGCGTTTCCGTTCCTGATGTTAAACTGATTAATTAGATGGAAAGTAGTTAGTCAACAGTATCCACCACCACTCTTGGGCTACTTTAACCCAAACAGTCACTCTTATAACACACTCACTTCCCCAAAGTGCGGAGCGCCATTTCTTTGCGGAAACGTGGCGCGAACCACGGACCACCGGATGCACGGTTAGGCCAGCTAAACACTAAGCCACGCCCGGCCCTGTTAGATTTTTCAACTGTATTGTTAGTCAACTTCATATTTACTTAAGAATGTTATAAAAGTCTTTTGTTAATTACAGCCCATCACTAATGTAGAAATCGGCTTTGGTAATATATATTTTGAGAATACACTTGCGTTTACAGGACATGCGTAATCGAAAAGGCTACAGGGAATGTCTTCAACTGTGTGGAGTAACCTCCTTCCAAGGGAAGCCAAAAGGTACCCGGAAGGCACTAAGGCATGATGGGATGTACGAATAGATGTTTAGGGTCACTAAACTCGAATCTGTTTGAAATTGTGATTATATCCCCTCTCACAAGCTAGTGAGACCAAACTTTGCAAACGTGCTTAGGTGCCATGGGTGGGTGTCTTAACGGTAGTTTTTCGGGTATAGAACCCCTAACTTGGGGTAGCTGTGGAAATAATTGGGAAAAACGGAGGAGCTTGATTAATACTTTGGGGCCTTTGAACTCCCCAGTTCGGGGAGCGCGGGTATTTTATTTAAATGAGTCATACACACTGTAAATCTTACCAAAAAATCCATAATAAAATTGTTATTCTATCTGAAACCCTACTGTCATATGTTACATATGAAGAATTTGAAATAATCCAAAGCCGCGTTAAGTAATTTAACTTTTAATAGTTGAACTGTATTCTGGATTTAGTGTTTAGAAATATGCCGATATTTTATTTAATTTACGCTATTTGCCAACAAGATTGATTCACACAATTTTTGTTTCCAAACAGATATGTTTTAATATATATATATATATAAACAGTAGTATAATTTACAATAGCAACTATTATGATTAATTATTACAAACTAAATTTCATAAACAGAAATTTCACTAACTTACAAATAGCCTAAAATCGTCTTCCTAGTTCAGAGTCTCCTTGATGTCCAGCGAGTTGTACGTACATATAATTGGGCGGGAAGCTAGCTAGCTTTGTCAGGCACTGAATTGTTGGACCGTTGAAGTAAGATAATATTTTCATAAAATCACTAATGTCCGATGAGAAATTAGTAATATTTTTGGAGAGATATTAACGTTTGATGGGAGTTCACTGACGTTTGAAATTTATAACTGTTTCTGGTCAAATGCCATATATTTTCCGGTTGATAGGGGTTAGCAAAATCACAGTTTATAGCTTACACGGTTATAACAGTTTCATAGTAGACTTGTCTCTTCTCTGTTGTTTTTGGCGCGTCGCCTTTTTATAGGCGCTATATTTAACCACATA
>NW_013667032.1:69786-70854 GCF_000517525.1 Limulus polyphemus
AATGGATATTGTTGGTTCTTGTGTTCACGAATGTTCTACAATTTTGGAGAATTGGCGGGAATTTCGCCATACCTAATTAACACAGTAAGCTAGACACGCCCTCAAATATAAATTTATTCGAAACAAACGTTGACATTAAAATAAATATATAACAAATTCGTTATACACAACACATATATGATACTACAAGTCACGAATATTTCTAAATACAAATTCAATCCAAACAACGTTTTTATTAAAAAATAATAAATTCGTTACACATAGCTATACTAAAAATTTAGATTTTATAGCAAATACTATAAATTACTCAGTTCATGCATTCACTTATATTAAGGTAGTCTGGAGCAATGCTTCTTAACCATATTATAATAGTAGTTCATCTATCTAAGAACAGTATTTCTAAACATAAGACAACACTAGTTCGTTTACAGTTAGGAGCAGTTTTTCTTAACCATACTCCAACGGTAGTTCACCTATATCTAGGAACAGTATTCCTAACTATAAGACAACAATCATACTACAACTGTAGTTCATCTATAGCTAAAAGCAGTATTTTTAACTATAAGACAATACTAGTTCATCTATAGCTAAAAGCAGTATTTCTAACTATAACACAATACTAGTTCATCTATAGCTAAAAGCAGTATTTCTAACTATAAGACAATACTAGTTCATCTATAGCTAAAAGCAGTATTTCTAACTATAACAAAATACTAGTTCATCTATAGCTAAAAGCAGTATTTCTAACTATAAGACAATACTAGTTCATCTATAGCTAAGAGCTTGGAGCAGTGTTTCTTAACCATACTCCAACAGTAGTTCACCTATATCTAGGAACAGTATTTTTAACTATAAGACAACACTAGTTCATCCATAGTTAAAGCTCGGGGTAGTATTTCTTAATCATACTCCAACAGTAGCTTACCTATTTTTAGGGACAGTATTTCTAATTTCTACCTGTAAAATAATAATAAATAATAAATTTTTTTAAATATACTACAACAGTACCTGATGATGACAAAACCTTGTCGAAACGTTGTATGTTTGCTGTTATGTTAAACTTATATT
>NW_013667032.1:71031-74961 GCF_000517525.1 Limulus polyphemus
ATTAAAGTTTTTCTTCATTACCCATTCAAGCCGTCTCCAACCATTATTAGTCTCCTCGTCATCGAATTTACTGTCAGAAAGTTTCGTTCGTTTTAAATTCCAGTAAAGGCGTCTACGTGTTCCATTCTACTTCACTATACGTACACTATCTTAATCGGTTTTAAATACACAGTTTCATTCAAATGTAAAAAAGCATTTTATAAAATTTTAAATACACTAGTTTATACAAATGCTACACATTGATGTGTCTATCTCAAAATATATATTTTTTATCCAAAGTATATTTGTATTATCGACCTTAATTATAGATATTTTTGACAACTTAAAATAATGTTTGTAGTTAAGTGCAAAGCTACACAATGAGCTATCTGTGCTTCACTGTTATGTCTTCTTACGGAACAGCATGAATATCCGTTTCATTCTCTAGCTGTTTTAGGTATGCAACGGTTGAACGAGAGGTATGACTCGAAGCCTTACCTTGGTGAACCCTTACCCTGTTGGCTTCGTAGTTCACCTATATCTAGGAACAGTATTTCTAATTATCTAGAAGCAGTGTTTTTAACTGTACGATAAGAGCGGTGTTTTTAAATGTAAGAAAATATAGGTTCATCGATAATTAAGAGTTTGTTTGTTTGTTTTGAATTTCGCGCAAAGCTACACGAGGGCTATATGCGCTAGCTGTCCCTAATTTAGCAGTGTAAGACTAGAGGGAAGGCAGATAGTCTTCAACACCCACTGCCAACTTTTTGGCTACTCTTTTATCAACAAATAGTGGGATTCACCGTCACATTATAACGCCTCCACGGCTGAAATGGTGAGAATGTTTGAATTAAGAGCTAAGAGTATTTTTTATTTGATACTTTCAACCCAAACTGCATTTAATGGGACAAATATGAGTTAAAGGGTCAGTATTCAGATCTAGCCAACCCTAATTTAGAGCTGCTGAAAAAAGAAGGATAGCGCCATCACACATGAATAGTGATATTAACTTCAATATTGATAACACCCGTACAGCCGAAAGTGCGGAACATATTTAGGTTAATATCACAGCTCGAACCCCTGTTCTCCAATTTGGCACGCTAACAACCATGCCAGGCTAGGACGACCATTGTTTTCATCAATACAACAATTCTGGTTCACTTAAATTTAGGAACTACGAATAATGTTTTTAAATTTAGCTATTGGGAGTTTTTTTTTTTCAACAGTATCATTAAAAAGGTAGATTACTAACACAGAATAATGCAAAATATTAAAACTAGAAATAACAACATAAACTGTTCGTCTAACATTGGAACTCAAAGAAAATGAACATTTTTTGTAAGTTCATCGATATACCCAAATAATTAGATATTAAAAATATACATTATATCCTAGATAGATAGAGAAACAACTAAATGTTTAGGTATACTGTGTGTGACGAAAATATTTAAAACTAAAACATATTACAAGCTACTTCAGTATTAAACAGGTGTCTAGTTCACTCACGTTTGACTGAACATTTCTATCCAGCACATGATATCCGAGATAAACCAACATACGGAGAACTATCAGTACCTGTCTTACCCAGCATGGTAACAAAAACGTAATTCTGAGATACAAAGTTTGATGTCAAATATTTTAGTCTCATGCACTTGTACTGTTTTGGCTCTTACATACAACACTAATGTAAGTAACCACCAGTCTCCATTACAATGTTTTTGAGCATATTTCTTCTTTACTAAGTAAAATTCTCTGTTTAGTTGCCCCCCAATGACATAGCGGTATGTCTACGAACTTATAACGCTGGAAACCGGGTTTCGATACCCGTGGTGGGCAGAGCACAGATAGCCCATTGTGTAGCTTTGTGCTTAATTACAAACAAACAAACTCTTTAGTTGCGGCATAAAGTAGAAATTTAAGTGGTAAGAATGTGTAAATGCATTTAAATAATTTTGAATATATCTTTAAAAAAAAAACGGGTTTCCATCTAATCTTCGGAAGTACAATTATTTGTATCGTGTGGTACACGAAATTCATGATGTACACCGTCAGTCATGAGATGAACTATTTTTGTCGATAGCGCTTTCAGTTATAAGAAAATCCCTTTTCTGTATAACATGTATTTTTTCATGCTGCAGTTGTCTTGTATAGCATCAAACCTATAATCACGTAGTAAAGTTAACTTGATGTCTGCACTTAATATCCACGCATCGATGGAGGTTAATAGTGGCGAGTATCGTATGTTTATTTGTTACTAGGGCTTCACAGCCATCCTAGAGCGGAAAGTAACCGAACTTGATGTATTCCCTCTTCATGTAAGTGGAATGCTTTAGGGGACCTAACATTAAGTGCCAGTAATAATAAGTGTTCCTAAAACCACGTTTCTTGTAACGACGTACATCAAATCCAGCGATATTTCGTGAACGCACGAAAATTGTTAATGATGTCTATAAAAGTGCCCTACGTAGAAAAGCCTCAAGTACTTAGTAGGGTGAACTTTTCTAATAATTTGGAATAGTTATTTTATATAGACATTTTAAATTTGAAAAAACAAAGAAAAACATGTAGTTTGAAACATATCGCCATATAAAATGTTTATCTGTAACATATATATATATGTTGTTGTTTTTTAAAATTTTCAAATCACGAACTATATTTTGAAAAATAAACATACATTTTATGTTCCAGGAAGCAGTCGTGAAATATACAAGTTGGGTATAGGTGACTCAAGATCTTTTTCTTTACAAACGTAATAGCATTAAAAAAAATTAGTCCAGAGAACCGTGAGACATCTCTTTTTTAAGTATGAAAATTATACTGGAAACCTGTCAGACATCATCTTTTTTTTTAAAGCGATAAAATTAAACTAGAGAACCATGAGAAACCACCATTTTTAAAGTAATAAAATTAGACTAAGAAACACCATCTTTTTTATACTAATATAACTAGACTAGAGAACCGTCAGACGCCATAATTTTTTCTTTATTAAGTAAAATTATGTTTCTGCATGATCGTCTATATGTATATATATGTGTGGACTTGATTAGGTTAAATATACCAACAATAATATTCTTCTTCCGAACTATAGCCGTTAGACAGTGTAGTGATATATGTGTATTTCTTATGTGCCAAGTTATTTTTCACTCCAATTTAAATAATTTTAATCAATGTCTATAAAATATTTAAATTTTATGAAATTTCAAGCTTTAACTAAGATTCCAAACTAATTATATTTATTTATAATATTAAAGATAAAACAGCTCAAACCACTATTGCAGCCCCTCAGTGGCACAGCGGTGTGTCTGCGGGCTTCCAACGCTAGAAACAGGGTTTCGATACCCGTGGTCGGTAGCTCACACTTAGCCCATTGTATAGCTTTGTGCTTAATTACAAACCAATATTGCATGCTATTTTTTTCAGGAAAATATAGCTACAGAGTATGATAAAGAAATAGAATATGAACAGTTGTAATGGAAAAAATAATCTAAATACTCACACACAGAGACACATCCCCTCTGTTTTTGAATATGTAGTTTGATTTTTAACCTTTTCAAATATGTCTCTGAACCGTCAAAAAATCTCCGAGATTTTGATATTCAAACGTTTAAATACGTATAACAAAAGCAACAGACAAAATGGTTTATTTGCGAGATTTCGATATTCAAACGTTTAAACACGTATAACAAAAGCAACAGACAAAATGGTTTATTTGCGATATTTCGATATTCAAACGTTTAAACACGTATAACAAAAGCAACAGACAAAATGGTTTATTTGCGAGATTTCGATATTCAAACGTTTAAACACGTATAACAGAAGCAACAGACAAAATGGTTTATTTGCGAGATTTTGATATTCAAACGTTTAAACACGTATAACAGAAGCAACAGACAAAATGGTTTATTTGCGAGATTTCGATATTCAAACGTTTAAACACGTATAACAGAAGCA
>NW_013667032.1:75961-89742 GCF_000517525.1 Limulus polyphemus
CAAACGTTTTAAACACGTATAACAGAAGCAACAGACAAAATGGTTTATTTGCGAGATTTCGATATTCAAACGTTTAAACACGTATAACAGAAGCAACAGACAAAATGATTTATTTGTAGCTCCTGTGCTTTGGCGCCAGCATGATTACGTTTGAAGTAGATTCAGATGTTCGAAACACAGAAAATGGATAAATTGTCCTTTCTCGTTTGTCTTTATAATGCTTACACAGCAGTGCCTTATTAAAGTTTTTTTTTTATTGAGTATACAATGTTATATAGTTTTCGGTCGGAAGAATCCCTATTGGTTTTGGATTTTAAATGGAAGAACAAAATTAAACAGCAAGATTTGTTGTCAACAGTCAACGAACAATGAATCAAAAATGTTAGGAAACCATAGATCTCAGAACCATAAAATCATATTTTACTCAGAATACCTCAAATAACATTTCAAGAACTAAATTATCTATGCATGAAATCCTGGATTAAAATGAAAACTAAGTTTTGTGAAACTTAAAACTACTTCTTCTTTTATTCAAAGTTACATATTTTAGTGAAGAACGGAAAAATTCACAATTGATTACACTATTCTTATTTCAAACCAGTTTTTAGACCGGGTTGTCATTTACCTGTACTCCTTGTGTGTCTATTTGTTTTCCCTGTAATCTAAGTGCTATTTTAAATAATTTTAATACTTTTTTGTTGTGAATGAGTATTTTCAAATATTTTATTTAAAAGTATTATATATTTCTATTATTCTAAGTTACTTATTGACTTCAGTCTCTGAAAGTAATACTGTTTATAAGATGAAAATCAATTATTTGTCAGTTGAGGCATGATGGGTTGAAACAACTACAATGAATTACACTTCATTTAATAGTACTTTCTATGAGTTGTATCATACTAACATACAAAGGCTCGATGCCACTTTAAATCATATTTCATTAGATAGTTATATGGTATTTCACTTTCTATGAGTTGTATCACACTAACATACAAAGGCTCGATGCCACTTTAAATCATATTTCATTAGATAGTTATATGGTATTTCACTTTCTATGAGTTGTATCATTTTAATGTGGCATCGAGTCCTTTGTATGTTAGTGCATATTTCATTAGATAGTTATATGGTATTTCACTTTTTATGTTTCGATCTTTTTTTTCCACAACTTTAACCAAAATCTCCATCAATTATCTCTAAGCCTACTTCAAGGAAACTGTAGTAGTGCAGTTGCAAAGTGTGTATACATTACTCATGGGTGGAATCAGTTTGAATGTAAATTTTATGGATATCTATTAACATGTTATACAAGTGATTTACCGACAATGAAACCAAGAAGTTAAAACAGGTTAGGTAGTAACTATAAAAATAAAACCATTATAATAATATTGAAACATTTAAAAAATTTAAAGAACTGATTTCCAGTACAACAGTGTATAACAGCATTTCAACAATACGTTGTTGAGACCATTGACAACAATATCCTTCTTTTCAATACTAGAATTCATCATTTAGTCAAATTGAAATTCCCGTATACTAGGCCAGAAGAGAGTCTTATTTTGTTTCCAGAATTATTATGATATTTCGTCACACTTGCTACCCTAAAAATCATCGTATTTTGCAAACTTCTGTGTTATATATTACACAATATAAACTTGTTATTTTCACTTGTTTTTGATTTTTGTTTACGAGAAGTTCTAGTTGGAAATTTCACTTAGCTATTCACAAATTTTAAAGTAATCTGAATAATGATATAACCAAAACAACCCTGTATTTTTTTCACAAGGTGCATAGCTGTATTCTTAAAAGTAAACAGACCTAAACATGCCCCTCCCCCCTCCAGGTGGGTCAGCGGTAAGTTTACGGAGTTACAACATTAAACTCCGGGGTTCGATTCGCGGCGGTGGACAGAGCACAGATAGCCAGTTGTGCAGCTTCGCGCGAGAGAAACCTCAACAACTACAATTTCAAAATAGCTATCAAAGTTTAGAAGTAAAATACATGATTTGGAATAAAACTTTAAAATGTTTCAAAACAGTGAGTTATACGGTTCTGTATTCTAACAAATAAATTAGCTTTAGTGAATCTGCAGAGCGGACGACAAGAAGCTAATGTTTGTCGTTAAAACGTATTATTTATGGAGGCGTAATTTATCTAAGCTGATGTGTAATATGTAGAGGCAAGAATATATATCATATGATCAGAATGGAGTGACGATATTAAATAGAATGGGAAATACTAGAGATAATATTTCTAACTTACACGAGCGGACGACAAGAAGCTAATGTTTGTCGTTAAAACGTATTATTTATGGAGGCGTAATTTATCTAAGCTGATGTGTAATATGTAGAGGCAAGAATATATATCATATGATCAGAATGGAGTGACGATATTAAATAGAATGGGAAATACTAGAGATAATATTTCTAACTTACACGAGTATATACGTTATATTTTTCAAATACAACAAATATAAGAATAGCCAGTACACTCAATAATAAGACTTTGTTTTCTGAGTAGTACAGTATATTGGTGATTGTTGTTATATATTGCAACATAACGATGAACAGGCGTTTGAAACGGTACTTACTTTTAATAATGATTATATAAATATTGTATATCTTGGAATTATGGCCGGGTAAACAACTTCGATTCACAAATAAATGTGTTTTTGACTCTTACGACCAGTTGAATTTTACTCCTAGTTGCAAGCTTATGATGACCAGGTGGAGTTAACTTTGTAGAGAAAAAAAGTTCCCAGTGGAACGATATGATGATGTCTGAAAAAACTGTTATCCAAAGATGTAAATATATTAATTTTTCTCCTGACTTAATTTTCTAGGTTTCTAATGATTGCGATTAGATCACCTGTAGACGGAGTATGTTCGCCTAACTTTTCATTTTTGAAGCAATCTGAAAAAGGCAATACAAGTTATCTCAATGACTGACCTGAAAAAGACCAATGCAAACGCGTCAAAATGTTAATGTTTAGCCCGAAAACGATGGCCAACCTTAACGTTCATTTTCACCATTAAGCAAGACCACTAAAGTGAACTCAAAATATGATCATTTGTATGATCCATTAAAAGCCAACACAAATTTACTTGAGAAAATCATGTTAATCACAGTTTTTGTAAGTCTCTTGCAAGTTCGCTGGTCTTTAGCATAACACATAAGAGTTTACGCATGCTCACTCACAGTTTTGGTCTCTTAGCATGACACGTAAATGTTTGTTTGTTATTAAGCACAAAGCTGTACAAGGAGATATCTGTGCTGCGAACATCATGGGTATCGAAATCCAATTCTTAGCGCTGTGAGCCTTCAGACTTAACGATTTCATTCCAACGACTTAGTGGACTACATGTACATGTATGACATAATCTATACAACTAGTTGTCCAAACTGAAAATAAAACTACATTTCTCATCTTTATAATTTAAAAATACTTTTAAAAGTTGAATTTATTGAATTTCGCACAAAATTACACGAGGGCTGTCTGCACTAGCCATCCCTAATTCAGAAATGATAGACTAGGGGTTTGGTTTGGTTGTTGTTAAGCGTAAAGCTACACAAAGTTATCGAAACCCGATTTTCAGCGTTAAATGCTTGCAGTCTTATCGCTGAGCAACTGGGGAGCTAGACTAGAGGAAAGGCAATTATTTAACACCACCTACCGCCAACTCTAACGAAAAGTGGGTTCGACTGTATATTATAATGTCCCCACGGCTGAAAGGGCGAGTATGTTGGGTATGGGATTCAAACTCGTAAGCCACAGATTGCGAGTCGAGTACCTTAACAAAAGTGGGCAGTAACGATACACTATTTTCTATACACTATAAGTTGGTAGTAAGGCCCGGCATGGCCAGGTGGTTAGGGAGCTCGTGGGGGCGTTATAATGTGACGGTCAATCCCACTATTCGTTGGTAAAAGAGTAGCCCAAGAGTTGGCGGTGGGTGGTGATGACTAGCTGCCTCTCCTCTAGTCTTACACTGCTAAATTAGGGACGGCTAGCGCAGATAGCCCTCGTGTAGCTTTGCGCGAAATTCAAAACAAACAAAGTTGGTAGTAATGATACATGATTTACAAAAGTGATCAGTAGATATAAAGGACTTGTACATACTTGACAACAATGATGTTATGTATTTAGTGTGACTTGGGCCTTCTTGGAGGTCGTACGTCTTAGTTTGTTTGTTTTGTTTGTTTTTTAAGTTAAGCACAAGGCTACACAATGGGCTATCTGTGCTCTGCCCACCACGGGTATCGAAACCCGGATTCTAGCGTTGTAAGTCCGCAGACATACCGCTGTGCTACTGGGAGGTCGTACGTCTTAGAAAGTTCTTTTTTCATCACATATTAAATTGAGTTTGGTTCCAGTAAGTACCGCAATAAGTATTTCTTTTTTGTTTATCACTCGTGCAAGAGAAGTAACCAAACAACAGTAGTGAAATCTCGTTCATCGATAATCAAATATATATATAGTTTCAGGATAATTTACTGCTATATATATATATACTAATACATACAATTAGAATACATCAGTGTCTAAATTACCATTTCGTTTAACAAGAATGATAACATTAGCAAATCGTTTTAACACACACTCTGCGCATGGATATTAATAAGTTAAGTTTTAAGCTCAAGTAGTCCATCTCATTCTTTCTGATTACTTATACACTTGGAATTTTCCAGAGAATCTTCTATACCTAAGTTTAACTGACAATAATAGTTTCTTGTTGTTGTTAGTGAAGATATTTGAAGGTCCTTTATCAGACAGGTGACTACCGTACATTTATTGGCAATATTGAAATATCCATTCAAACTATTAGATGGCCAGGATAGTTTAAATATTTCAAATACATTTACTGCTGCGTTCAACAGAAGATGCTAGGTTACTTTACATCAAAACAAGTTGATCAAGTAACTTATCGGCAGGTATTGAATCAACGTAACCATAAGATCTCACGCTGCTAAGACTATCAACTCTTGGGAAATATTCCGTCTTTGAAAAATCACAATAACCCAATTTTTTTTTAGGAAAGCTTTAACAAAGTAATCAAGCACGTGCAGAATTAATACAACGCTCTTGGTGGCACAGCGATATGTCTGCGGACTTACAACTCTAGAAACACGTGGTGGGCAGAGCACAGATAGCCCATTGTGTAGCTTTGTGCTTAACTTCAAACAAACAAACCAGTCAGACTCAATACTAGTCAGACAATATTTCCGTCGTAAATATCTACAAAAGGTATATATGATTTAAATGATACATGAAATCGAACCATAATAATTCATTTTGTATTTAGGAGATACAAATAGTACAAGGTATTTGATCACTTTTGTTCATATTTTCTTTCTTCAGAAATATATCTTTACAAAGTATTCCTTCAGTAAGAATACAATACATTATTGACAAACAGCGAACGCGGACAACGCTACAATAAGAATTTACTGTTCGCATTCTCGTTCAGTAAGTTAATATATCAATGAAAGTTTAAAGACCTAATTTACAGAGCAGTAGTTCTTATTATAGTTCGTTTTTCATCTAATTAGATTAAACTTCGAAACACTTTTGAAAGTCTACCAATAACTGATTCAGATTAGCATGCTAATTTTCTCGTGTGAGATGTACTTTGTAAGATTTAAGGTACTTTACTAGCATAAGAATGAAAATAATGAATGAGTAACAGATCTCAGCTTAAACGTCATTTTATCGACGATCAGGAAAGAGTTAAAGAGTAGGGAAGTTAATAGTGGTGAATGAGAGTGTGCTACGACCATTTAATTTAGGTAGTTGGTGGACTATATTAGCAGATGTTTTATTGGGCAATGAGTGTTGTTAGACATTACTGTCGTAAAATAAATTAAGTGAATCTGTAAGCGTATTTTATGAAGGGGGGTGACTGATTAATACTTAAGTATATATTTTATATTACGCTGACGTTATGTGAGATGGCATTTTATGCAAACTTCTTTCAAAGCCGCTGAAGCTCCGAACCATCGCTTTCTGTCCAAAGAGAAAGATAGGAAGTTGTGAATATTAAAAACTGAATTATAACTAAACCGGACTGGCCTAGCAGCTAAAGTGCTTGCTTAGGTTTTGAATCCAAGGGTTCATGGCTAGCATCTCGTTTCCACAAAAACACGCTACGTACTTAGGGGGCGTCTAATCCCATGCATTATTCGGTCAGATCAAAGTAGTCCAAAAGTTGGCGATCAGTACAGTTGACTAAGGGTGCTTTCTATCTAGTCTTATTTTAAAATTTAGTCCCAATACGTTCCTTCTATAGCTTCGCGCGAAAATTCTAAAGAAACATAAATAAACCAGCCGTTTTATAGATAACTAAATATCGCTTTATAAACAATATATTAAACTGGATAACCCAGAGACAATATAACGATAGTTTTTCGTCAATTATTCGAAGGCAGATAGGTGGCAAGTTAATTTTTCAGGCTCAGGTTACGTCAATATTTTATTTGATCTTTTTAATGTAATCTTCTTTCCTGGAAGTATCATCCATTTTCAATCACTGAAGTGTATTCAGTCCAGGATTCATTCTCATGTTAAATATAATCATTCTGAAAGTGGAAATGTTAAACGCTATCATATCGTGTCAGAATAATATAAGAAATTACATGACTTCTATATAATATAGAAGAGAGTGAAAGCCGTAGTGTGTGTGTGTTATTATTAGTTCTGTAATTTTCTCGGCTAATGTGTTTTACAGTACGCACCATATCTTATTGTTGGTAATATTTTCTTCCGTGCCAGCTGCGGATCGTGAGAACTTAACTGGAGGGTTGTAGACATTTTAGACTGTAGGTTTAGAATCCGCCGATTTTTAACACCTAGGGAGTTAAAAACTGCCTCTTCCTTACGTTTCTATTACCTCGACTACGGAGAAGAAAAAAATTGGTGATAATTTAATATTTTATATTACTGTCAACATCCAATGTTTCTACCAAAATAACAAAAGCAATTATATACTGAAACTTGGCAGGAAGCACTGCCATACGGATATATACAGCAGTAAAAATACTAGAAAATCAGTAGTGTTGTTTGAATGAATACTTCACTGTGTACTCCTTATCACTCCGCCACTACGTTTTCTCCTGTGCTTTGCAATCCTTCTTCTGATCAGTGATGTGTAAACTACCATTTTCGCTTTACTTTATACCAAATACTTAGTCACACCATTTCATACTCCTGCTCCAGTGTCGTCTGCTAGCAAGTTACGTGAAAAATATGAACTACGATAAACGAAACAATAACAAGTTAAACATACGGATTTCGCATACAGATAAACGAAACGATAACAAGTTAAACATACGGATTTCGCATACAGATAAACGAAACGATAACAAGTTAAACATACGGATTTCGCATACAGATAAACGAAACGAATAAAAAGTACGCACAAAACATCAAAATGGAAAGGATTAAATATGAATTCGGGGAATCTGGAGATATTCTTTTATGGCAGCCCATACGTGTATTATTATCATGGAAACAAGGTTTCTATGTTACTTGAAAATTAAAAAAAAAAATTATCGCAATCTCTGTACGGAAAACGACCGTTACTTGTGTGTAATATTTTTCTTGTGTTTCATTGTCGTTAGTGTTTTTCTACAGTTAACGGTTATTTTAGAGCTAATTTACAGGTTTTAAATTATTTATTACATGATAAATAACTTTGATCAGTGATTTATATTCTTCTGTACATATTGTTTTGTTACTCATTGAATGAAAGTCTTTAACTGGAACCAAAATTCAAATAACTTGATAAAACATAAGTAACGTTTGCAATCCCAATAGAGTTAATAGTTTTGTTTTTGTGTATAATGAAGTGTTACAATCCCAATAGAGTTAATAGTTTTGTTTTTGTGTATAATGAAGTGTTACAATCCCAATAGAGTTAATAGTTTTGTTTTTGTGTATAATGAAGTGTTACAATCCCAATAGAGTTAATAGTTTTGTTTTTGTGTATAATGACGTGTTACAATCCCAATAGAGTTAATAGTTTTGTTTTTGTGTATAATGAAGTGTTACAATCCCAATAGAGTTAATAGTTTTGTTTTTGTGTATAATGAAGTGTTACAATCCCAATAGAGTTAATAGTTTTGTTTTTGTGTATAATGAAGTGTTACAAAACAAATAGTTTAGCTGTTGGTTTGTGATAATGAATTGCCACTATGGATTTAGATGACATTAAACAAGCACGCATTTTTCACTTTCCCTACCTAAAAAAAAATGAAATGAAGTGTGATTTAAGATGTAAACCAACGCGCATTATTAGTGCTATATTTTGTTAGCGTTATGACTCAAAATGTTATATTTTGTCAGTTTTATAGCTGAAAAAGGTGTTTTAGTAATTTTATGACTCGAACCCATCAGTTTCTATGTTTTTCTCAGATCATACCGAATGGCAGCACGCCTAGACTTGTAAGCTCACCGTTTTCTAAGAGAGTTTAATAAAATCTGCCTCGTCTCGTCGCTCTTCAGAAAGTTGGTTGTACCAGGTTGTTTGGGTTGAAGCTTCACACATACACTAAAACTGACACTGATGACAAATTATCAACCATTTATCGTATTAATAAGTGAAGTAAGTTACTTTTGTTTCTTATTATCAATTCAATGTATATTTATTGTGTACTTTAGTATTTTGAACGGTTGTGATAGTTTGAGTTGCAAAAAAAAATACTTTTCAAAGTTCAGATTCATCACAAACATTCCATTGTAAATTAGAATTTCTGACACTAAATCGGATTGTTTATTTTCATTAAATTAATACAAAACTCTAGTCTGTTCCTTTAGTTTTATTAATAGAATGCGTGTAGCATGAAGACGGAAGAAACATCGTCTAAGACTTCGAGTAATGATGACTTGCAAGTAATTCACAAACTATTAGTAACGATGACTTGCAAGTAATTCACAAACTATGAGTAACGATGACTTGCAAGTAATTCACAAACTATGAGTAACGATGACTTGCAAGTAATTCACAGACTATGAGTAACGATGACTTGCAAGTAATTCACAAACTATGAGTAACGATGACTTGCAAGTAATTCACAGACTATGAGTAACGATGACTTGCAAGTAATTCACAAACTATGAGTAACGATGACTTGCAAGTAATTCACAGACTATGAGTAATGATGATTTGCAAGTAATTCACAGACTATGAGTAAGGATGACTTGCAAGTAATTCACAGACTATGAGTAAGGATGACTTGCAAGTAATTCACAGACTATGAGTTACGATGACTTGAAAGTAATTCACAGACTATGAGTAAGGATGACTTGCAAGTAATTCACAGACTATGAGTAAGGATGACTTGCAAGTAATTCACAGACTATGAGTAAGGATGACTTGCAAGTAATTCACAGACTATGAGTAAGGATGACTTGCAAGTAATTCACAGACATTAGTAAGGATGACTTGCGAGTAATTCACAGACTATAAACGATAATATATATATATATACATTTTTATAGCTAAATAACGAAATATTGAATGGTGCTGATTGTGCCTTGTTATAATATTTATTGTTTTTATGTTTCCCGCGCATGAATTAAGGTGAAGGTTTCTTTACGTGATATTTAGAACGTCAAGAAGGATGAATTACAGAAACAAAGCAAATGGATTTTCTATTACACATCTTACTTGATGGGTTTTCTATTACACATCTTACTTGATGGGTTTTCTATTACACATCTTACTTGATGGGTTTTCTATTACACATCTTACTTGATGGGTTTTCTATTACACATCTTACTTGATGGGTTTTCTATTACACATCTTACTTGACGGGGTTTCTATTACACATCTTTACACATCTCACTTGACGGGGTTTCTATTACACATCTCACTTGACGGGGTTTCTATTACATCGATCTTACTTGACGGGGTTTCTATTACACATCTTGCTTGATGGGTTTTCTATTACACATCTTACTTGATGGGTTTTTCTATTACACATCTTACTTGATGGGGTTTCTATAACACATCTTACTTGACAGGGTTTTCTATAACACATCTTACTTGACAGGGTTTCTATTACACTTCTTCCTTGATATGGCTTTCATCCTCAGATTTATCGTATACACTTCCTAGGTAACGACTTGTGTAATAAGTTATATTAATAATGAGTTGACTTTGAATACATATTAATAATATAACGCCACTTACAGTTTCATATATATTTATGACATCATATTTCGTTAGAAAGACTAGACAACAGGTGCCGCCACCAACTTAAGTTGGCCTTTCGTATTCGTTATCTTCTCTTAACGACTGATAAGAATCACGCGGGCTTCTTTCTTCCAGTATCGATCAAAGATGTTGCCCGCTGATGGTTCACATAACGTAAGTTGAAACAACAGTTAAATGTGAAATCAGTGTAATTATTTTACTGGTCGTAACAAGCGAAAAAGTAAACTAATCATTCTTTACTTATCACTAAATAACAATTTGTGCGGTAAATAAGACTTCTAGAAATTGACATATGTATTCAAAATTGGTAATTCTTACTATTTCAAAGTAAAACAATAATTGATTTGGTTAAAACCTGAAATCAAATGATTTAATAAATGATATTTGTTTCTATTTTATTCTGACGAATTCAGAAGAACAGGCAAGGTATACTACGATTACCAGGTAAATAAAGCTTGAATTATTTATATTATCTGAATGTGTACGTATGTGCAGTCATGTATGAATATATTTGTATGTGAGGCGAGTGATGTGCTTTTCTCTTTACATAAATTTGATGTTTTCTTGTCTGACTGTCTTGAGACTAGGCAGGCTGATATCCCCAAAAGTGGCAGCATTCTTTTCTGAGTCTATCGTTATATTAATAGCTATTCACATACATACATTACAGATATATTGAATTTTCATTCAGCGCTGTCTTTACAAAATAATATTTTAGAAATTACGATTATTTAGAACATACTCGCCTGTTACCAGAGAGTTAAAATGTTTGTTACTCTAAAAGGCCCCGATTGTAAAATTAGCGCGTAGGACTAAATAACGAATTTTATATTCAAAGGTTAGGTAATACGAATAATTTCAAAAATAGGATCCTATGTCTTCATAGATGAGGGATATGCTCATTTCTCGATCTATTTTAAAGGTGCTCGGGTTATCGAGTTTTCCCACTGCGTTTGTTTGTTTGTAATTAAGCACAAAGCTACACAGTGGGCTATCTGTACTCTGACCACCACGGGTATCGAAACCCGGTTTCTAGCGTTGTAAGTCTGCAGATATACCGCTGAGCAACTGTGGGGCTTTCCGTTATGAAATCTATAAAAGTAATTTATGTTTATGGATTTCCTTGAACAGTTATCAGGCAAAATTATTTTTTTATTTTTAAGTTTTAAGTGTATGTGACTTATGAATGAGCTACCAGTGTTTATAATGTTCGTATTCATTATTCCAGAAATATTTAATTAGTTATATTTTATTTCCATTTCATCTTATAGCTATGGTTTTGGTTTTGTTTCACCAATGAAGGCTGTTTTTGGATAAAAGAAAGGTTGCGCTTTAAGAAAGAAGAAAGTTAATTTTGTCAATGCTGGGATGAAGTGTCTTGGTGTACTTGAAATTCTAACTCTTGTATAAATTGAAACCCTAGCTCTTCAACTGCAGGCAAATTAGTCCTACTACTAAAAGGAAGTTTGAAGGATTTAATTAGCTGACAGAGTATTGGTTAAGAAAAAAAAACTGGAGTCGCCAGTGTTGGAACGGTTGATTTTTCGTCAAGGAAACAACAAACGCCAAAGTTTACAGATGTAACTAGAGCAAACTTTATTTATGAGCATTCCTCAGTGATTTCTTTACCTTAGTAATCTCACGACTCTGTAAATGACACTCTTTATTAAATTTACAGAACGGCAATGACAGCTGAAGCTACACTGAATTCTGACTTAATTGAACACGTGGACACAAAGACAAGGCGAAATTACTAGCATCCCAACTTCTATCTACAACTCGATCACTGAACTTTCTTTATTAGAACTGAGCTGCTCTCTTTGACGACTGAGACAAAATTAGGTTGAAGAGTGAATTAAGACTTAATAAAGACTCAACTAAGATCGAAACACCCAGGTAGCAAAGAAGGAATTCCTTCTTAGCATCCACCACCTTTACCAAAGTCGTTAAAAATGACCTCTCTGTATTCCTATAAAAACGTTAGGCCAACAACCTAGAGTCATCAACTTCCAAGAACTTATTGTCAACAATTACAATGAAGTCTCAGAGATAGTCTAAAACTGGCTTCTACCAAGAATATGTCAACAATTATCAGGCATAAAAGCAGTCAAAAGTGGACTTGTATAGATAGTCTGAGTCGTGAAGTTTGATGCCGAAAGCAACTTGAAAATCTATGGGGTATACATTTTTGTCTCATGTTCATAAAGAAATAGGTTTGAATTTTTTTTAGAGGGCCATCTCTCTAGTCTATCCTATAGAGAGCGTTTTGTTGTGTTGACATCAGAAATTCATTTTGTTCTACTGTTAACATTTAATCAAATTATCTTTTCATTGTGATTTTTTAACGATTGTTATATAATGGTCTCCCAGTGAATCAGCGGAAAGGTGACGGATTTACAACGCTAAAATCCGGGTCGGATTCCCTGTGTTGGATAAAGCGTAGATAACCTGTTGTATAGCAAAAGTTTTATAACATAATATCATTTTACATATACTCTGTACAAATTACACTTCTAATAGCTGAAGGTTTATAGCATTAAAATCTGGTTTCGGTACCCTCGGTGGGCACATCAGAGATAGCAAATTATGTAGCTTTTTCTTAACAACAAACGAGATTTTACGCTTGTAATTTTCTTTTTCAAATTCTAAGATATTCTAATAAAACCGTGTTTTTTTATTATATTAAATTCGCATATTATAAATACTAGCGGAAATACCCGCCCTCCGGGCAGGTAAAACTGCTAGTTCCTGCGGAAGTATTTCTTTGTAGACGCAGTTATCAATGAAAGTGTCTTGCTTTTCTGTTGCAACACTATGAGATTTTCACTAAAGAAAAAAAAAATTTTTTTTAATTTTTTTTTATTGCTTTATATTTGAAACTTGCTCTTTTTTGTAACTTATATTGGTTAAATCTGAAACTTACTCCTTTTTGTTTGTACTTTTTATTGGTTACATCTGGAAAATCATTTTTGTGGGAAATTCAATTGTTTTATTTATTGCTAAGCTATAAAAAATACTGCCTAGTTATAGAAATATTACCCAGTTATGATTGGTGCAGTATTTTACGAGATTTGGACGTATACATCGCAAGTTCCATTCTACTAAAGATTTAAAATCATGCTGGTGAGTCAAACGTGAAGTGTTTGTAAATCTTGTGACTTGTTATCTTATAACGTTCCAGAATGGAACGTTTCTGTAAATTTTGTTACTAGTGATTTCAAGAAATAGATAGTAAAATGTTTTGACAACCAAGTACAAAAATATATAAACACTTTCCACGTTCTTTACGAATGAAGAGAGACTGGATAAGTTTGAGAACACATAACAATTCATTAAATATTTTGTCCAACATCGCAACGACATACCATAATCTAACGCAAGAATTATTAAAGTTACCTTTATAGCTTTTAATACTGATATAGATGACACCTTAGTCTCTAAAGTCTGAAACATTATTGAATGTATTAAAATCACGAAGAAATCAGTTGAATGAAGTACGTTATTTATGAATAAATATACGTAGTTTTGGATTTATTTGATTAGGAATTTTTAAATAGATACACGAATATG
>NW_013667032.1:90449-100139 GCF_000517525.1 Limulus polyphemus
GTGCAGAGGTACACGAGGGCTATCTGCGCTAACAGCCCTCAATTTTAAACTAATAGACTAGAAGGAAGCCAGGTAATCAATAACACCCACCGCCAACTCTTGAGATACTTTTGTCAGATCGGCTAGTGGGATGTGACTGTTACTCTTATCACGTAACAACAGCCTCAAATAACAGAACCCGATTCCGTTTTTGTTGTTGGCAGCAATGGGCAAAAACCATTGATCTTCAGCCAAAAAGTTCTGCTAATCACCCGCAATAAAAGGTATTAAACATACATAAGAACGAATTTCAAATATATTTGTATATCTATCAACAATATATAATATATTTACATTGATTATAGCTATAGCTATAAATTTATAGAAAATATTTGGTAATCAAAATCATGCCGTATGATTACTTAATTATTTTTAATAGCAAAGGCATTTGTTAATTATAACTTATTTTGTTTACGAAGGTATACTATTTTATTGTGTTCGTTCTATACGTGAACATAACAAGTTTGGCACATTCTGGGATAGATGATACAAGTACACATGTACAGGGTAGTTGACTTTTCTAATCCATAAATCTTAGTTTGGGGAAATAGACGTAAATCTATGTTACAATACAAACTTACGTTTTAAAATTTCGGTATATTATTGAAGTAATTCAAAGTTATTTATGAAGTAATAAGATAAACGATGAAAGTGAAGCATATAAAAAATAAGTCATGCTTCGAAAACGAAGGTGCAAATCAAATGTTCAGAGCTTTCTTCTACTTTCTAGAGAAAGCTGTGTGGGAAATACACAACTGATTTATTACGCATGTATATTCTTCAACATTTTATTACTGTGATGATTTGTTTTGTTGCGGGATTAAGAATGTTATGTAATAAACAGAGAAGCCCCAAAGATGCCAGTCGAATAAACAAACCAATCATTGATGAAGTGTACTTCGCAAAATATTTTCTACCTCTATACGCCCTCAGGTTAAGAAACTTAAACCTTAATCTTAAATATCGGTTTTAAAGTCCACAAAACTCTTTTAACACACAGCTGTGAAGAAGTATTCTGCTCCAACACAGTGTTTTTATTAGTAATCCTAAAAGCACTATTTATCTAACAGTATCTTAGATTGTATGATTAAGCAATAAAACAATTTCTATATCAGATATATTGATGCGACCACTGTGATGTCTAGAAGATATTTTTTGGTTATCACGGTGGCTCTCAATAAATCATGTTTCAGTCACAAGTCCAAAGTTTTTAGTTTTCTGTCGTTATGGGGTAAGATATTCTCGTTTATAAAAAAATATGATATGTCTGTTCACCTCCTGAGGTGGTAAGTTTCTGTTATATATTGCTGTGACTATAACCTTTGAAAAATTGACAATCGGATAGCTTAAAATCCCGGGCTTGGTGTTTTTTCTATTAAAGTACTAGTGTCATACATTCTACGCTAAAACGGTTTGTAAAACACGATTTCTGTCTGACGTAATTGTGTACGTGAAGCTTTTCTATGCCCTTACTTGTAAATCATCTCAATATGCGCACTCACGTATGATTTGTTAAACTGTAACTTGCATTACTTTACAGCATATATCACTTTCATTACAAATATAATTTATATACATTATATAACAAATGTTTTCTTAAAACCAAAAAGTTCATCGAAAATAAAAATATACAGCGTAATTGTCTCGCATGTTGATTGTTTTACATTCAGTCGTATCTTACTGGTTAAAAATATCTTCTTAACGTGTTAAAATAGTCACAGTAGTAAGGAAGAACTGAATAAAGTGATAACTGATTTTTTTTAATAATTTTGACTTTTAAAACAAAGATACCCACAGGAGATTGATTGTTAATGGTCTGACCTTCAAGTAATCGCTTTGTGAGTACGAGCCCAACCTTGCGTGAAAACACTGCCTTTTCTAGTAAGATGGTCGTTAGTTTAGACAGGTGCAAGGTAGAAGTTGTGATGTATCGAGCAGCAATAACAGTCCAACTGCCCACATCATTCGGTTCTATCTTGTAGACGGTTTAACGAAAGTTTGTAAATGGATAACCTTAACCTGAAATGGTCTACTCTCCGAATGTGGACTCGCTAGAAAAAAAAGGTAGCAGAGAGTGTAGTATATATAATTTCAACTGGAGTGAGGAATGCTATTTCATCCAACTGCTCCTCAATACCATTAGAAGTTATCTTCATTGTAAGGAATGCTATGAAGATAACTTCTAATGGTACTGAGGCACAATTGCAGCTGTCCTGTAATATTACTCCACACTTCTGCCCACAGCATAAACTGCATTGTCAGCCATATTGCATGTGACCTGGAAATTTCTTATTGTCTTTAAGCGCCCTACCTTCTTTCAATTTTGTAAGCTCATGAATACGCGGTTATTTCTGGGGATTCTTGGTTTATTGACATGCCTGTTTGTATACTGTGGTCTTTACCGAATCATACCTGTATTTGTATGTCGGGGATATTTGCATACATCATGGAGATGATCAGTTTGTATTTTGGTAGCTTATATATATATACTGTTTAAGGAAAAACAATAACAGTAAGTGTTTTTTTATTAATATTGAGAGTGCATAATAGGTCAAATAGTAAGACTTTGTTTATATTTTAATTGGTTACTACAAAATGAACTTTATAGGTTATTAATTGGATTTTGATCAGTACACGCGTCCTAAGAATTCTGTCTTTAATAGAAATGCAGCAACTTAACTGGTTAAGTATATGCACAGTTATGTTTAAAGTAAGCTTATCAGTTAAAACATCATCAGATGACAGTCTTGTTTGAGATAATCCAGTTCCAACACTAAATGTTTTTGTATTTCACTTTGTTCATTGTTTCATCGCTCGTTTTACTGAAGTTACACATTGAAAAACTATGTTAAGTTATGTAAACAAAGTCAATGAAGTTTAACTTGTACTATGCAAATAGTCCTCCAGAGGAGCAGAGTTATGTTTACAGACTTGCAACAATAAAATCCGATGCTCTATTCCCCGTGGTGAACAGAGCGCAGATAGCCCATTGTGTCATTTTTCGTTAAAACCAATAAACTACGAAAGTACAGATTTTTTGTTTACCAATTCGTTCGAAAACTACCTTTTTAGGATTAATTCATTATCTCAGAAAGGTAAACGTATGTGTGACAAGAAGAGATATTAGCTAACCCTTTGAATACTAATACTAGATGTACTTCTGCAGGATTCCCGAAATTGTTCTGTTTCAAGAGTAAATAAAACCAAAATTAAGAGTAACAAATATTTTTATTCATTGGTTTTGAAGTTCATATGGCATGCTGTGTTGTAACCTACAGAGTACATAATTCTTCTCGTGATTCATGGCATGCGCACGTTTTACTGGCGTCACGACAGTACAAATTGCAACGTTAAGCATCCCTTATGTGACGTCATTTTAGTGTCTACTGATTGACTGACAGACAGACAACACACTACTGTATAGTGGTCCGACTGGTTAAAACAGGTGACCCCTCTCTGCAGTCTTAGGTCTCCTTTCGAAAAATTAGTATAATATGTACTCAAAGCTCTCGGTCCATCATATTATGCTAATTCACCATTGGTTTATATTTCCTTATATCAGAAACGTATTACTTAAAGAAAACAGTTTAACTCATTCAGATACTTTTATCCTGTTGTATGTGATTTTGCTTGTTGGAGAAAGAGGAGTTATATGTACTACTACCATAATGTAAGTGTTATTGATTAAGCAACATGAAGTGACCCAGAAACTTTCAAGGGTGCGTGTTTTTGATTAAAATATTCACTGATTTTCTACTTTCCCTCCCGTTTTCTTCGTAAACTTACCACGGTCTTTAACCTCCTCGCTCTGCAAAGTACAGACTGAGAACTTAGAAATTGTTTTTCATTTTAAAAAAGCGATTGATGAAGTAGTTTTCTTTCTTTTGAAAAATACCATATAAGGTTTGGTGATCATCTGGTTGTATTGAGTGTTTTTCTATATCAATACCAGTTATAAACGTTAGATATTGTTAACTTTTTATTAAAATGTCATTTTTTGTTCTAAAGAATATAATAGCAATTGAATATGTACTTTAACACCAAGTCCTTTAACTGTTCATATATTTTTCAAGAACTGATTTTAAAACCTCAACTAGCAAAAGGATTAACTATATACATCTGAACGTCTTCAACTATCAATAATTTACCTAATCTGTGTTTCTTGATAAGCGTGTATTGCAGTGCTCATGCTGTTCTACATGGACAGACTAGGAAATGAAGGTGCAATCATTAAGTAATTGGCTTTATTCTTGTGAGATAAAACTTAACCACGAATTAATGAGTACAAAATGACAATAACTCTCCTCTTCTCTGTTATTTCTAGGCAAGACTTTGTGAATTATCTAATATTTAGAAATTTCAATTTAATTGTGTTTACTACTCTTAATAGCGATTAAGAGCACATTGTTCTCATTTGTATGCGATTTATTGGTTGATAACAGTTTCATCTTTAAGATAGTTTGAGAAAAAAATGACCTCAACCAAGCTTTGCTTTATAACTTGGTCACTTTTCATAACCAACGATAGGTTGAAAACAAGCCGACTCCAGTATTATTCGAATTACTTTTACTGGTGGCACTCTACTCACCAGGGACAGAGTGAAAAGAAAAGAAACTGACTCTACTAATGTTCGCTTTATTTACTAGTGGCACTCTAAACATCAAGGACAGAGTGAAAAGTCACTGGTACTACTACGTGTAATGTTTGTTTATTAGTTGGTGATACTCTCACTATCAAAGCCAGAGTGAAAAGTAACTGGTACTAGTAATGTTCGCTTTAGTTACTAGTGGCACTCTAAACATCAAGGACAGAGTGAAAAGTCACTGGTACTACTACGTGTAATGTTTGTTTATTAGTTGGTGACACTCTCACTATCAAAGCCAGAGTGAAAAGTAACTGGTACTAGTAATGTTCACTTTATTTACTAGTGGCACTCTAAACATCAAGGGCAGAGTGAAAAATAAATGATGTTTATTTACTAGTATCACTCTAACCATCAAAGACAGAGTGAAAAGTAATTGGTACTACAAATGTTCGCTTTATATACTGGCATCACTCTAAGTATCAAAGACAGGGTGAAAAGTAAATGATGTTTATTTACTGTTTGGTTTATTAATTGGTGACACACTCAGTATCAAGTTGACCTCAGTAATTTCTTATTTATTTGTTTGTGACGCTTTGACCACTAAAGTCACTAAAGAGGTTTGTGTTTTATTATTTAAGTTTAAAATCGGAGGACAAGTCAGAGGGAAGGTTACCTTTATAAACAGGCCATATCCCGTAAAGGAGCAACAAAATTATATAGGTTATACTTTTAAGCTAAATTCAGTTCAGAATACACACACTGACATTGTCATCTAGAATAAATCAATCTAATAACCCGAGCGAAGCCGGTTACTTTAGCTAGTAGGAGTAAATTTTGTAAAGATCAAAAGTAAAGCCAACTATTTATGAATATGCTCAGTAAAACCTTATTAGTCTAGTACCAGAATTCATTGTAAACTGCATCATAAAATATGGTGTAATTCTAAACCTATTTGTAGAGTAAACTAAATATCAGGATTCGTTATACAAAGCTTTTCTGTGGTCAGGGAATGATAAATGTATGTGTATGTGTTTGTTGAATGTACACTGATAGGAATTACAATTATTTTATCGCTTCTGAATATAAGAGCTTCAAAAAGTTAGTTACAAAGTTGTTCAACATTGGCGTCGCTTTTCATGAATAATGCTGTGTGGTTAAATCTTTCATATCATGTAAATGCCCTCTCGTTGCTGTTAGTAACAGTGCATGAAGCTGATCGTATTGAATAACGTTCTATACGTTGCTAAGCTACAGTTAAAGGTTAACAAGTAAACCTTGTATGTAAAGTAAGTTGCTGTCAAGCTTAACGACGAACGCTTCGTAACAGTATACTAAGCTGAAATATTACCGAACACGTTTTATTTTTTTTAAGTAAAAGTCAACTACATGAGAAAGCTTCATTCTTCAGAAGTGTAATAATGTACAAATAGATACGATCGTGAATCCTGGACACAGAGACGTGTAGTATTAAACTTTGGTGATATAACACTATCTTACGTATACTCTTAACATTTCTGTAGGTGTTAAGACAGTAGGTGTTAAGCCAATATCTTCTACATTAAACGAAGCGTAGCCTATAATCTAACGGAGGCCACCGTGCTTCTGGATTTCTAACGTATTATTACACATATAAAACACGCAGTAAATCTTTGTAGTTTACTAGAAGGAAAATAACACTGTGGCGCAAATGAGATTTCTGGAAATAATTTCATAAATTCAAACGCTTTATTAATAAAATTATGAACACGAGTTCCGTTAAAGTAAGATATTGGAATGACGAAATGTGGACATTGCGATAACGTAACGTTTGATTTTACAACATGTCAGTGAACAGGTTATATGTAGTTCCACGTAAAGTTTTATTACTTTAGCTGAAAGCAGTAAACCTGCTATTCTTGTTTATCTTTTACTTGAAGTAGAACACTCGTTCGAGGAAAACTCCAGTTTTCTAATGCAATTCATTGTTTTCGATATTATCCAGATCTGTTTCTCTTAAGTTCGTGAAGTTTAGATACAGTGTGATTTGTTTTCTACGCTTCTGTTTACAAAATATTACTTTAAAGGTTTAACTATAATAAGCGTTTAAAGATAATAAGATATAAGTACGTAGAAACTCGAATTCGTAACGCCAAAAAATGGGAATGCTTGTGATGAATGCGGCACTCGGATAACTTACACAGGTAAGTTTCTGCGTGTTTTTTTTTTAAGAGGTGTCATTAACATGACCACATACGGGGAGCTCTTTATATAAGCAGTGGTACGGTATGTGTATAAGCATTTGTATATATGTTTATATGCTACCTGTCTATATGGCTGTATAGTACACTTTAAATAAGAGTATAATAAGTAAACTATATATACGTGCATATTATAGTTAATGAAACCCGATAACCTAAGTCAGTAAACTATATATATTTATACTACAGTTAATGAAACCCGATAACCTAAATGCTGTCAGGAGATAAATTTCCTTCTGATCAAGGAAAATTGATCTCAAAACGCATTGGGTTTCATTAGTGTGTTCCAGCTACTATCATGTGATCATACATAGTTTCAAGAAGTAACGAAATTTTCTCTCCGCCATTTTATAAACGTCAAACAAAGTTCAACTAATATAATTTTATTAATTAAGAAAGATTAGTGATACTTGCTTTAAAAATAATTAATTTACTTTATAAGAATATCGATATTTATCACGAGAAACAGGAAAGAACTGTTCAAAAAATGTTCTCTCTCACCATACATTTTCATAGAACCTCCTAAGCTAATTAGTAGTGTTAAATTGGAACCTAAGGTGGACAATTGTGTATTGTATTGTAACATGTTTGATCATTAGGTTCTATATATGGTTGAGTACATTATATTCAACGATTTTTAATATACAAAAACCATCAAATCACCTAAAAGCCGATATAAAGTTAAGGTAGAATGGCATGTTTTAGATTTGCATTCCCCCCCCCCTCAATAATGATCACTTTTTTTGATAGTATATGTAACGGCCCTTTCCAATGCAAAACACCCATACACTCAGATCATAAAGATATGTTCAGATCGGGATTTTTAGAATTTCCAAGACGGGGATATCATTTATACTTAATGGCATTAGAAAACAAAGGGATGTGGATAAACTTTGGGAACCGGAGCTATCCAGAAGCAGACTTGCAATAAGTCTTACCACAGCCGAAGTAAGCAAAGTTCAGAGGCATAATTTGCTCAAGTGTCTCACGCAACAGTAAGCAACATAATCAAATTCCTCCCGCGACATATCTTTTTACTGTAGCATACCTCAAGCAGTTGAACAAAGAAATGGGTATTCATGCTATCCCACACAAAGACATATCAATCAAGTCGCCTGCATGGAATCCTATGCGATCAGACTTTTGAAACGGCGCTGGGAACTGTCGTCCTAGCATACTAGATAATGGAAAAATCGCAGGGAGGAGAGGTGTAATTTCGAATGACAGCTTTACGATGGGGACCTTTTGCAATGGAAACTATACCGCAGGACTATTTGTGTGGAATTATTAAGAACATAAAAATATTTCAAATATTTTAACTCAGTGAACTGGGGAAAGACGCGTGAAAAATGTTTTTATTTTAATACAAATTAATTTTTTATTAATTAGAGTTAAGGTTTCTAATATCAGTTGCTATTTTTCGTTTACCGAAAAAACTTTAAAAAACGAAAAGAGGGACATTTTCGGAACGAACTAAGCCTAAATTTAATCCTTTGATTCATCATTTTACACCACTTTATATACTAGACAATCACTGGCGGCACTGTTCTAAAAAGGATCATTGAAACAAATAAGAGTTGTTATGCATGCAAAGTAAATGATCAATAAAATACCTGTTTACACGATAAAAATATGAATTTTCGAAGCCATCGCAAATTCTTTATAGGAAAAAACTCTTTTTTTAAATGTAACAGATGCAGAAATAAATTAGATAAATTAATGTTTGAAATCGTATTAGCAAGAGTTATTTCAATTCTCAAAACAAATATTAGGGTAAAGAAAAGTAGAACTGTTTAAAAGCACTAAATCTCAAACTAGATATGTAAATGTTCGAAATAGTGCAATATAACTATCGAAATAAATAAAATATCCAGACGCGATTATCGTACACAAGCAACGCCAGACACCAACGTAAGTGATATGTCAAACAAAATGTACGAGAAAACGCGTGGAATATCACGTTATCGTTAAATGGTTAAAAATCGTACAGAAATAAACCTAGCGGACAAAGAACTAAGTTTGTAAGACATTTTGAAATCATAAACTTTTTAATATAATTTTCATGTTAGGATTCAAATAAAACAATAGATAACCATTTCGATAAATATAACGTTTAGATAAAAACATTATAACTATTACAACTGGTTTTGGAATTCATTGTGCATTAATTACTATTTATCAAAACAAAACCAGAACTGTTTGTAGTTTATTTTTCAATTGCCATTTGTATGGAATGATTTGTGTAAATATATTTTACGTTACTTATAAATAGTTTTGTTGATTTTATCAGAATCACTTTATCTAAGAAGTTTCAAATATTTAGTGTATAAAGAATTTTTGAATACTATTGTATAATGTTTTATAATATTTAATAATAATGTGTTGAAAATATGCCAAACTCAACGTATTAATATGTGTAATTATTGCTTTAAATGCTATTGCAGGCTAGAATTTTTTTTCTAATAGTTACCAACGTATTTAAAAGCTGTATTGGTGTGCATGTACTTTCCCAAATTTCTTATCTAGTTTACCATGGTGATTAGATAACGAGTTCACTCTACTAGAAGAGCCTAAGAAACTAACTTCACTTGTGAAGATCATCTCAGATTCAGGTATACAGAAAATGATATTAAAATCCATTATGTTTGTTTCCTACAATTTCTACATTAATGTTCGAATGAGTACTGTGAAAATGCTTTAAAATATTCATATTCTTTCGCTATTGACAAGTTTTGGTCACAACGGTATATTTTGATGAAGGTATAAAACATCTTTCGCTATTGACAAGTCTTGGTCATAACGGTATAGGTTTGATGAAGGTATAAAACA
>NW_013667032.1:100989-107074 GCF_000517525.1 Limulus polyphemus
AATGCTTTAAAATATTCATATTCTTTCGCTATTGACAAGTTTTGGTCACAACGGTATAGGTTTGATGAAGGTATAAAACAGCTTTCGCTATTGACAAGTCTTGGTCACAACGGTATAGGTTTGATGAAGCTATAAAACAAAGAAATTCTAGTTCTAGACACCGAACAGTAGCAGATTGTATTTTAAAGTTTGATTTTATATGTTTATATACTGTAGCATGTAATAAACATTGGGTGTTTTAAAACTGTTAAAATATAAACATAAATACAATTTACTTTTTATTTTGTGATGTCGTATCTTCCTTGATACGTTATATTTAATATTTTTATTTCACAAATTCACATAATATGATAATTAACAGATGTGATTGAATGTGGTCTCTGCAGTGTCTCATTCAATATACCAGCGCTCTCTGCCTTAGAAGAATGCTATTGTTACAAGATTTCGAGAAAAAGAAAGGCAGACTGAATTGCTCCCCCCCCCGGTGAGACAGCTATAAGTTTAAGGATTTATAACCATAAAATCCTGGGTTCGATTCCCCAGCAGATAGCCCAGTGTGGTTTTGCTATAAAATAAAAAACAAGCAAATAGCAGACTGAATTAACGGTTTTTTTTATTCAAAGCAAAGACTTACTATTCAATATATCTTTCTTCCAATTACACGTGCATCAGGGGCGTCTTGTTGAACTTTTGTTTAGGACTAGAAGTTTCGTACATTGGTGTAAAATTGATTTTCTAACAGGTTGACAATGGACCTTTCCACTATCATCGTTGCTTCAGTGCTAGGAACAATGGCGGCACTAGTATCGATGATTATGACGTTATTCCTGTGTTACCTCTACTGGAAAAAACTCGGACACAAAAAGACGGCAAGAGATGAACTTGAACCACTACAATTTGGAAAGGCGCCACCACCTGTTGGACAAAATGAAGAGGTCAAAGAGCTTACACGACATAACGTGGAGGACCGTTGTTCACAAGGGCATCTGAGGTTAATCCCGTCCCTAGCATCTCAATCTATATCGTAAGCGTTCAGCTTTGTTAAAACCATTTTCATCTCACAAGAATATTGAATAAATAATAGCTTTTTGAGTGTGAAACTACCACTTCAGAACATCAGATGGAAAACTGAAAAAAGTTGCACTAGTTTAACCGCGAGAAAAAGGATCATAATAATGATAATTTTTCTTTTCATGGTTCACGTTAATGGCTTGCCTAAAACAAAATGTTTATACAATCTATGATGTAAGTGCCATTAGAAAAAACAATTACCTGAAATATTAAGAGTGGTATCAAAACTAAGTCAATCTAGTATTCTAAATAGAATTAAAACGATATAAACGTGTTTGTAATTACATGAACTTTGTTTTCTTATTTTCAGCATATCGGAAAACGGTAAAGAGAATAGTGGCGCCACCATGCAGGGACCAATTTCATTTCTTCAGTATCTTTTACCAACAGTTGAGGTAAAGTGTAATAACATACTTCAAATAACAGTATATTGTATGTATAACATAGCAATTTCAACTGTGTTTAGCAGTACATAATTCACGAATTACTAAAAATCTTTATGGTAAACAGTGAAGAAACTGATGGCGTTAATTGCTTCAGAAAGTGTCGCGAAGCTACAGAAGAGCTATCTACGTTAACCATCTTTAATTCTGAACTGACAAACGAGAGGGAAGGTTAGTTGGTCACAGCACCCAATGGGATTTGACCGTTACTCTTAAATGCACCAACGGTCCTAAAATGCGGAAAACGTTTTTGAGGCAACAGGACACGAACCCTGGATCCTCATATTCACAGTTCGGCAAGCTAACAATTATGCAGCCCTCGGCTTATGTTAAAAAATTATAATCCGCGTAACAAGATATAGTAAAGGTGAATGTGTAATATGATTCTGTTGATCACTTTTTGTGAAGATTTAATGTTACTATGGTAAAGTTATTACACAAGGTGTTATATGTATGCATTATAGGTCCTATTCATGTATCTGATAGTTCTATTAATTGTATGATTCTATTCTTCCTATAGAAAGTTGGACCTGGGCTATGACTAGAATGCCGGGCTGCGTATCGTGATGTCCAAGGTTCAAGCCTTGATATGTCGTTGAATAGAACACACATCGCTCTTTCAGCTTGGGGGTGGGGGTGTTATAACTGTGACGATCAAACTCGTTTCTCGGTAAGAGTAGTCGCTTAAACGGCGGTTGCAGCTTATTGGTTGCACTCCCTCTGGTTAACAGTTGTAAGTTTGGGTTGGCTGTGTCTGAAAATATCAAAATGAAAAGTATGATCCTCCTGTGAAGTAGGATAAAATGGGACTGACTCTATAAACAGCTTTTCCGAGTTAGTGTAAGCAGTGCTGGGTAATCAAATAAAAAATAAGACTGGTTAAGTAGTATTTTAGAATGTTAGTTAAATTGTTAAAATATAAGCTTGGTTAGAAAAATTATGACAGTTACCTATGACGCCTGTTATGCTTAAAATACAAAAGTCTGCGTCAAAATGTTCAAGATGGTTTACGGTAACTTCTATAATGTTTAAAGTATTAAAGTGCTTAATGTGTTTAAAAAAAACATATTATTAAGTACCGATTATGTAATGTTTAAACGTTGAATATTTTCGAATGTTTGTCTACAGCAGCAGGAAGAAGCTGCTGATTTAGCTAATGCCATGACTGAACCAGATGAACCAGCTGGACAGATACACTTTAGTTTGGAGTATAACTTTCCTAATTCTACGTTAATACTGAAGATTATACAAGCTAGCAACCTACCTGCGAAGGATATTATAGGTAAGTACAGAAAATGTATTTTTATTAATATAGTTCGATTTGGTTTTTTTTTTTTGGTTAAGCACAAAGCTACTCAGTGTGCTATCTGTGCTCTACCCTTTGTGGGGATCGAAATCAGATTTTTAGGGTCTGAAGTCCTCAGACTTACCATTGAGCCTCCGGAGGTAATGTAGTTTGAAGTAGTTGATTAATCTCTGGAAACTTCTATTATAATTTGCGTTGAAAAATATGCATATGTATAATAATGAAAATAAGACTCGGTGTTTCATTCAGGTTAAGTTTTAATTGATAAATGACGATGTATTATTTGGCTCAGAGAGTCTCTTTGTCTATAGCACAATGTTCGAAATTCTGAATTTATTTGTTGAAGATTCGTACTCGAATTCTCAGCTGTATTGACAAGACGAAGTGAACAAATTTGTAACACTTGGCTGTAGATGGATTTTACAAATACCGTCAGAAGACGAGCCCTCTTAAAGCGGGAACTAATAAACATGGAAACAACAAATATATGAACATTTTATAATGTAAATGATGGTTAACAGCCCACAGTATAATTGAGCATACGCAGGCTGTAAAATCTTCGTAAATTAAATAATCTCATTGATCGCATGGTATACAGTTACCTGTCAAACCATAGTTACTGGTAATTTGGGTACGTATTCAACCTATTTGTTGTAGGAATGTGTTTTGTGAAGGAGGCGTAAATAACTCTGTTTATCAACAGAAACGTCAGATCATTAACCCATAAAAACGTCTTGGTGTTACCTAATTTCAGGTGAAATACTTTAACTGTGATGATTTCAAAATCTGATTGAACTCAAATATCAACAACTTGTTTTTGAGCACAAGCTGATAGAAGTAAAATATTAATCCAGAACAGATGACATTTTAATCAAACTGTTTATATTTAACTGAGAAAATCTGACACAGAAGCTCCTGCTCTTCAACTTCAAGTTTCATATGTATTATGATAATACCCACTTTTTGTCTGTCCTGAAAATGCACGTGATGTAAATTTCGCCGGATGTAAATAAAGAGGTGATATAAATATACTTTAGTAAATATTTTGTACGGCAAAATATTAAAAGCTTATCAAGTTTTTAAAAAGGTCTAACGTTAACATTAGAAGTTTGATTATTGACAGCATTAAGAACGGTAAAGTTTAGTCTTAACTAAACTAAAGCAAAAAATGTACACATTTGCAATATTAATTTAGCTCTTTATCGAATATAAGCCGTACTTAATAAAAGCCCAACTAATGTTAGGCCTAAGACAAGTGAACTTACAGGTTTCGGTGTCTGCGATTAAAATTATTTTTGTATTATTCTAGAAATCGTGTATTGAAAGAAATACTGTTGCAATAAAGATACTAATTTTCTATTATTCTAGAAATCGTGTATTGAAAGAAATACTGTTGCAATAAAGATACTAATTTTCTATTATTCTAGAAATCGTGTATTGAAAGAAATACTGTTGCAATAAATATAATAATTTTCTATTATTCTAGAAATCGTGTATTGAAAGAAATACTGTTGCAATAAAGATACTAATTTTCTATTATTCTAGAAATCGTGTATTGAAAGAAATACTGTTGCAATAAATATAATAATTTAATCGCTAGTTGTCATATATTGCACTCAGATACTGCCAACTATCTTCACATCACTTCTTGGTGTAAGCAGTACAACAAAAGCGACAAATGTATTAACATTAGGTGCTTGAAATTGAAGCTAAATTTTTTCATGGAGAAATGAAAATAAATTGGTTAAGCTGGGCGAAAAAATTATTCCCACAACCAACCCATCAACCTGTTTACTTAGTTTAGCGCCTGAATAAAAACACTAAACTGTTTGGTAGCAAATTATAATGAAGACATGCTTAGTCAAACATGTTAGTAACTAAGTGCTCATTAAGAATTATTTGCTTATTTGTAATTAAGCACAAAGCTGCACAATGGGCTATCTGTGCTCTGCCCAGCACGGGTATCGAAATCAATTTTTTAGCGTTGTAAGTCCGCAGACATACCGCTGTGCCACTGGGGGGGCTCATTAAGAATACTGTGGCAAAGAATAGTAATAATACTGCTCAACTTTAAATTTTCTAATACGAAGGAAAAGCTCTGATTATTTTTGGCAAACATTAATTAATGGCCTATAATTTCTTATATTGTAAATAATTTTTTGTTTTAGTATTATTATAAGTTATACTCTATTGTTTCTTTGATGTTATTTTAATCCCTTCATTAACAACATTGGTTAGAACGTTAGAACGTTTACTATAAGTATTTTTATTATTTTTACTTTTTAATTGTTATATTTTCATAAGATTATTTTGAATTTTTTGCTTATTATGTGAATTTAGGACTAACCTAAATATTTTAAACTGTCCGAACCTCGTGAGGTATTGGGATTACGGCCGAAAATATATCTAACAGCGAGGTTATCCAACTGATGAAACTATAAATTCTAATCGAAGTAAGAACGTAAGAACCGAAATTCATTACTGGGTATATTTTAGTTCTGATCTATTTAAATAGCTTGCATTGATCAAAAGTGAATATCAATTTTAACTAATCTAGTATTTTAAATAACTAGTCAAAGAGAACGTTTCAATAAATATAAACACCTTATAATATTAAACTATTGAAATTTGCTATCGAAAAGTATGTTTTTTATTCAGTCATAAAATATCTAATTAGGTTGATGGATTAGATACAGGATCAATATTCGCTTCTAGCTTAATCAAATTATGAAATCGTGTCTGTTTTTTGTTGTTGTGTTTTGAAAATAGAATCTTGATATAAGTATTTCTGTAAGAAAACCGATTAACTTGAGATGGAAGTATTTCTTTTATAACTATGGGTCTGTTTGGACATTCAGGCTCTTGAATTTTATGTAGTCCATATAAAATACTACAGAGGAACCTAACGGGTCTGATATGTTTATACAAAACTTCTGAAATAATGATTTACTTTTTGAATTTGATAAATGTTCACTACTCTATTTTCTTTTCTCGAAATCGATGAAGATGAGATTGTTATTTTGTATTTTGCAAACTAGTTTGATTATTCAGAACTGGTTGTACTTTAGTAATACACTAATGTATAATAACAATAGCAACCCTTAATTTGTATCAGGTTTCAACAATACTATGAGATTAAGTGGATTCAAATAATATTAATAGTTATAATTGGGGTTATTGAATGTGTATAATGCTACACACTCTTCCTTCCTCAGGTTAGAGACGTGCTAGCATTCCTATTGGGGTTATTGAATGTGTATAATGC
>NW_013667032.1:107949-122083 GCF_000517525.1 Limulus polyphemus
TATTTGGGTTACTGAATGTGTATAATGCTACACACTCTTCCTTCCTCGGGTTAGAGTCGTGCTAGCATTCCTATTTGGGTTACTGAATGTGTATAATGCTACACACTCTTCCTTCCTCAGGTTAGAGTCGTGCTAGCATTCCTATTGGGGTTACTGAATGTGTATAATGCTACACACTCTTCCTTCCTCAGGTTAGAGTCGTGCTAGCATTCTTATTGGGGTTACTGAATGTGTATAATGCTACACACTCTTTTCCTTCCTCAGGTTAGAGTCGTGCTAGCATTCCTAAGACAGTATTATGCTCAAGCCTTAAATTTCTTGAAACTAAAATTAATTATTGGTTAGGGCATTTGTATTTGAAGTTTTTTAAAAAGTTAAAAACTCATTTTCCTTTTTTTATTTATGTTTTGGAAGGTTATGCTGGTAATTTCTAAAACCTTAAAGTAACTCAGGGCAAAGCAAGAAATGTCAATAATGTCTTTAATAAAAAAAAATAACACTTTTAACTACTGTAAAAAATGTTTAATTATTTTTCTTTAATTAAAACTTTACAATTCATAATTCGAAGAATTGTGAAAATAAACCACTTAGTTATTATTTCTTCTAAGCTGATAGATGAATGTCAGTACAAGTCTTATTCTGCTGAGTTACAACATATTAAATAAAGTCCAAGTATATGAAGTTCAGAAAATAAAGCAAATATATAACAAAAACACCACAACATAAGTTCTTAGCTTTTTTAAACGACTACTTATAGCTAATTCCAATTTTAAAAAATAATAATATGTGATTCCAATACTGACGTCATCATCTGGAATGGTAATAGGAGATGTGAACTGAAGGTGTGTCGTATCATAAATGTTCGACATCGTATTAAAGATAACTATAACAATATGTGATTCCAATACTGACGTCATCATCTTGAATGGTAATAGGAGATGTGAACTGAAGGTGTGTCGTATCATAAATGTTCGACATCGTATTAAAGATAACTATCACAATATGTGATTCCAATACTGACGTCATCATCTTGAATGGTAATAGGAGATGTGAACTGAAGGTGTGTCGTATCATAAATGTTCGACATCGTATTAAAGATAACTATCACAATATGTGATTCCAATACTGACGTCATCATCTTGAATGGTAATAGGAGATGTGAACTGAAGGTGTGTCGTATCAGAAATTTTCGACATCGTATTAAAGATAACTATCACAATATGTGAAACCACTTAACCTCATAATGGTTTTAAAACCTGATAACGGTAAAGGGTCTTAATATTTATTTATATACCTCGTCGTCTTGGTTTGGTGGTTCTCAGTTATTGATTTTTGTGTGTGGGTGTTCGATCATTCTTGACTTTTTTAAAATTTTGTTTTTTTCGTTTGATAATGTTTCTAGAGAGATCCGATTAACTAATCCAATAGATTTGTTTTGGTTAGTATCAATACATTTAAATATTTGCTGTAATAGTATTATTCGTAGTTATTATATAGTATTTGGATTTTCCTAAATGTATTTTAATTCTTTATATTAACTTTACTCATTCATTAGCATTTGGGTCGAGTGAGATACACATTTGCTTCGGCGTTTAACAAAAAATAAAAAAAGGTAAAAATATATATTATCGAATAGTTATATTCATTCAATACTATATATATATATTCCTGTTGATTGTATACAATAATTTCACGAGAACGTTTTGTTTTCACGCAGTGACACTACTTTCTCGTACGTTATAAGTCTTGAACGTGATTTGAGACTCTGACACGAGAAAAATAGAAGTGAAGAAAACTTTGTGATGATCTCCAAACTTTTGGATAAAAGAGGCACACAGTGATAGGTTTAGCAGCGTGATGTGGAACATTTACAGAAGTATCTCCTGAATGTTTCAGTTTTAATAATTTGAAATTATTTATTTATGTAGAATTTAAGTTAAACAAAGAAACAGTAAAAACGTATAAATGTTAAATATAATGATCAGGATGGATTATTGTGTTTACTTTTATTGCTACGTGTTTTCGACTTTGGAGAGAAATTTTAAATTTACTTTGTCATATATTTATAATTGTATGTGATCATATGAATGTCAACTTGAGAGGATAAGTTTTTCTTATCACCTTCAATGTTTTACTTTTATTTCATTAGGCGTGAGATGTTGGAGACTTAAGCACCAATATCTGTTCGTAATTCTATTGATTTGTTTCTTCCTATGTGAGGAATGTGAACAGAGATAAATCAATAGAGGATATATCCTATTTGTTGAGATACTTCACTTACTAAGACACATTTTTCACATTGTAGTTTGTACCCTAATTTTATTTGCTTAGCCTTCATGTGCTAATATTTTCTTTTATTTGGAAAGCTGTTTTAAAACATCATAAATCATAGAATGTATTGTTTTTACGCATTGTTTTCCTTTATATTTTAAAATTAAAAATATCTTTGTTTAACATATATGTATAATATATGGTATGTGTGATATCTGTCTAAATTTATTTTACTAATAAACTGTATATTTAGGTTTTGTGACTCCATTAGGCGTCACTTTAGTTGTTGCAGTAATGTTGCTAGGCAATACTTTCAAGTGCTCTACACTACTTTGTTGAATTTATCATTATGTAAGAATGTTTCAGTGAGGAAGCCGTAGCTTGCGTTTAACAAGTTAATTACTTGATATGTGAAGAATGTATCAAAGTTTTCCTTAAAACGCCATATGTCTTTTCAGGTTATGATATAGATGTCGCTTAAAATTGTGGTTGCCATAATATATAGATCAAATGATTCATATTAGGTGTTGAGCTTATGCCTATCATTTTTCCGAGAAGTATCATAGTGTATTATTATTATTATTATCTATATTTCCTAGTTTCATTAAATCATATCGATGATGGTAATTAGAGATATTTTATTAACCAATAATCAAAAACAAGAAGAGGCTCTGTAATTTATTGGAGAGTAACGATAATAATTGATTATTAATCAATAATCAATAAATGTAATTTATTGGAGAGTAACGATAATAATTGTAGGTCTGTTGTTTACAAACGTTTTTAATCGTTTCTTTAGGGCAATGTGTATGTTTTTGTTGTCATATTTGTATTTCTATTAGCTACCTTTTACTCCTAAATCCAATACATATATATAAAACTATCAATACGATTGCCTTGTACTGCAATAGCATTGTTAATATGATCATTTTCTCCATTTCGTTATGTATATATATATATTTATTATTTGGACAAAATTAAAGTCTTTCATACTTTTTTGTTTAACTTTGACATCGTTGTTTCTGTATTTATTCATTTTAGTCTCGCCTCCCATTATTCTACTCCCCCTCCCACAAAAAAAGACTACTTAGTGTAAGATTGTGGTAATCGGTTATCAATCAATGTTATGATCAATAGCTTATACGATCATGTGAGTATAATTGTTAATCACTAGTTTTTTTATAAACAGTATGATAATTAATAACGAGCTTATATCCTAAATTTCCACTGGTTAATTTGCTGAAAAGGACTACGTTTATGGCTTCGATTCTCCTTTTTTTAGATAGAAAAGGTAGTGTGCTTTACAATTATCCCGTTTCTTTCATGTTAAGGCTTGAATCAACTAACTATTTGAATATGTATGGGGTTTTGAGTCCGTTTTACTTCACCATATAGCAACCTAAATTAATTTAAGTATGCAAACCCAAGCTGTGCTGATGAACCTTGAATAGGCAAAATTGCAGTCAACAATAGAGGATACAGCCAGTGAAAGAATTCATTAGACATTTACTTCACATATTCTCTTTTCAATTTCACCTCTGATGAAAAAAGAAAATAAATATTTAACACACCCACACATACAAACACACACACATATACAAACACACACACACACACATATATATATATATGTGTGTATGTTTTCAAGAAGGGTATCCAACTTTTGCTGACTTCTTTATTAGGTTTATGCGTTTCTAGGGGGCGTATGTTGTATTTTTTTTTCACGTGTGCTGGTTATATCCCATTTCTTTTGTATTATTCCATTTTTCATTCTGAGTTTTTTCTTTGGTATGATGGGCTACTACAATTTGGTCGGTATTACAGATTCTTGTTATCTATTATGCTCCTGACTTCTAACTTCTGTTGATCTCTATGTTTCTTCAATGTATTGGAGAACACATTCATAAAGTTCTTCACATTGTTTGTTGTGTACCATCTGTGATCGTATTGTGTTGTGGTTTCGGAATACTGCTTTGACTTTATGCTGTTTATATATACCCCCCAAGCTTTTAGAGAGATCTTAGACATACGATAATATGGCTGACTGTCTACAGTTTTCTTTCTGCTTATTCTTGGTGTTTATCTTCTCTACTTTTTTCTTTAACAAATATTCTGAGTATCCAATGGCAAGGAGGTTGTATTGACATGTTTTTCTTCTCTCGTTTTGGAAACTTCGGTTTTACAGATCTTGACAATTCTTGAAACTAGGCAATTTGTGACGCTCATGTTTACACTGTTGGGATGGTTTCCTGTAGTCTCCTTTAATACATATCTTGGTAACTATCACGTCTAGGAATGGGAGTTTATCTCATTTTATTTCTATTGTGAATTACATCGCTGAATATTGTTTGTTCAGTTGGTTGATGAATTCTTGAATATTTTCTTAAGTGTGTGTGTGTGTGTGTGTGTGTGGCCATATTAAGAATGCATCATCAAAATATCTGAGTCAAATCTGGGACTTAGAAGAGCCGCTATGAGAGCATTAACATTACTGGTGTTAAGGGTGAGCCCATAGCTAGGCTTTATTATTGTTGATAGTATATTATCTTTGTGTTCGATATAGGTTTTGGTTGGTACCAAAGGTTGTGAATTTTAATATAGTGTAGAGTATCAGATGGCACGTTCCTCGTCAGTCATATAATTTCAAGCAGTTTTCAGAACATCTGTAGTGTTTCAAGACACATATGTAAAAAGGTTGGATACATCAAAGTCGATCATTGTGTCACCCGAGGTTACTGTAGTTGATCATTGTGGCAGGTGAGGTAATTGTTTGTTTTTATAATTCTATACAAATGGACTGAATTCTTAACATGTGAGGATGTTTAACCTGTTAATGGCAATGTATCTACAAGATATCTAGTTAAAGACTGACTTGATAAAGTTCTGTAGTGGACTATGGGATAAAAGTATGAATTGTTAACATGTGAGCATGTTTAAACAGTTAATGGTGATAATATGATATCTAGCTAAGGGGTAACATTCTGAAGTTCTACACTGGACTATGGGACGGATATTATATTGAATTTTGTTTTGTTAGGGTTATATTATAAAAGGGTTTACACTTCATGACTTTATGTCTGCAGTGAGGACTTTACTTTGTTTCTCAAGTATTTATTATTCCTCTTCTGATAGGGTATGAGGCGTGTCTGTAGCGATATGGAAGGTGGGTATTTTGTTATTTGTTATATGGTATGAGGCGTGTCTGTAGCGATATGGAAGGTGGGTATTTTGTTATTTATTATATGGTATGAGGCGTGTTTTCTGTGTCTGTAGCGATATGGAAGGTGGATATTTTGTTATTTATTATAGGGTATGAGGCGTGTCTGTAGCGATATGGAAGGTGGGTATTTTGTTATTTATTATAGGGTATGAGGCATGTTTTCTATATCTGCAGCTATATGGAAGGTGGGTATTTTGTTATTTGTTATATGGTATGAGGCGTGTTTTCTGTGTCTGTAGTTATATGGAAGGTGGGTATTTTGTTATTTATTATATGGTATGAGCCATGTTTTCTATATCTGCAGCTATATGGAAGGTGGATATTGTGTTATTTGTTATAGGGTATGTGGCGTGTCTGTAGCGATATGGAAGGTGGATATTTTGTTATTTATTATATGGTATGAGGCGTGTTTTGTGTGTCTGCAGCTATATGGAAGGTGGATATTGTGTTATTTGTTATAGGGTATGTGGCGTGTCTGCAGCTATATGGAAGGTGGATATTTTGTTATTTGTTATAGGGTATGAGGCGTGTCTGTAGCGATATGGAAGGTGGGTATTTTGTTATTTGTTATAGGGTATGAGGCGTGTTTTCTATATCTGCAGCTATATGGAAGGTGGGTATTTTGTTATTTGTTATAGGGTATGAGGCGTGTTTTCTGTGTCTGTAGCGATCTGGAAGGTGGGTATTTTGTTATTTGTTATAGGGTACCATATCGCTACAGACACACAAAACACGCCTCAAAGGTGGGTATTTTGTTATTTGTTATAGGGTATGAGGCGTGTTTGCCTTTGGTTGTAGTTATGTATATAGAGTTGGTATTTTGTTATTTTGTACAGGCTGCAAGGCTGTATCTATATGGAAGGTGAATTATTTTGCTATTATTATAGACTATAATGAATGTTTTTTATGGCTGTAGCTATATGTAATTTGGGTATTTTGTTATTTGTTATAGGCTATATTACATGTTTTCTATGGCTGTAGCTGTATTTAAGTTGAGTATTTTGTTATAGGCTATAATACATGTTTTCTATGACTGTAGCTGTATTTAATTTGAGTATTTTGTTATTTGTTATTAGGTACACTTTCATTAGGTTCTGCTAACGGTAATTTAATGTAAGTTTATTATTGTATTTTTTGGTGTGTCTTCAATATTTGAAGGCTTATTCTTTGAATATTTATAAGTGATTTTAACATTTAAAAAGGAATTTCCTTAGTGTGTGAGTGTGTTGTTTGGTACGAAGTTTAAAAGCAGTTCTGAGCCTTATGTATATTTATCTGACGATATTTTGTTTTTGCCTTATCTTGGAGTAATGCTTTAGTTTTCTGACTTAATATTTCATATTGTAGGATATTGGCAGGTGATTCGACCTTAAGTTACTTAGGAATTGCTTTATGTTGTTTACATTCGTGGAGAAAGGTGAGATGGTTGTAATTAATCTACAGTCCTGTCTTTCTAAGTTCTTAAATTTCTTCCAAATTCCGGGTTCGTACCAAGCCCTTAAATACTCAAGGTAAGACTATGTCTTGTAATAAAAAAATAACTATTAATAATTAGACTTAAGTGGCCGTATAGGTTACTAAACATGAGAACAACTGATTATCAGATTCCCTCAGCCTCACAGTAAATATACATATAATGAAATACTTAATGTTCGAGCTTAGCAAATTTTCATCATGCTAATGGAAATTGCAATCAAATAATATTACATTTTTAGCCTATGAAAAAATATATGACTAGCAAATCTTACAAGGTTTCAATTCATCGTGATTTCAAAATTTCAAGTACTTTTAATGCATTGTACCTGAAACTAGAAAATATCTGTAAGTGTTTATCAAATAATATTTTCCACCTTTTTTTTGTAAACAGTGTTGTTTAAAAATGCCTCATTACACATAACTTTCTATGATCAAGAGTTTTAACGTGCTATAGTTATCAATAATTTTATTACCAAACATTAGACACTGTATTTCTGTTCGCAAATGTCTATGTTTCTGTCCGCATAAGTCAAGTTTATTTAATGTAGCACATACCTTTTAAATGTCAATAATTATCACAGTTTATATTGTTTGCATATTTTGAATCATTCGAAAGGTTCAATAAGTTATACCCTAGTGTCATCTCTTGGTAATTTAGTATAACACTAGGACTCTGAATACACAGTGTTTGATCATATTTTGAGACACGCAGTCGGTTGTAGGTGCTAGAGTTCACTACGGTATCTGAATAATAATACAACGCTTGCAATATCTGTGCAATAGTAATGTTTTTATATATAAACTTTCAAGCTGTTATAATGCAAGATTCAGACTTATGTTTAGAAGATCTTGGATAGATAATCTGTATGTTTTGTTCTCCCAACATGTAATAAATTGGATTAATGTTATTGTGAAAATAAATTACTTTACATATAACCTTGGATTGTTCATATTACCTTTAAGATATTATTTCCAAAATAAAATATATCCATTTTTAAAATAGTCTTAACGAAATAATGTTATATCCAACAGAATAATTTTGTTTTCGCATCTTTTAGATAAAATATACTCGTTTATTAATGTGTGATTATACTGTAAATAATTACCTTTTAATAAAGTATCATAGAACTTGGATTTAGAAAGTCATTAGTATTTCATTAGTGCAAAATATGTTAATTTCTTGTATATCAACACTAGTTTTTATTAAAAACAAAAACGATAGTAGAATGATTAAAATATGGTATAAATGTTATACAAAGTAAGGTACAAATGTTATACATAATAAGGTATAAATGTTATACAAAGTAAGGTACAAATGTTATAAAAAGTAAGGTATAAATGTTATACAAAGTAAGGTATAAATGTTATACAAAGTAAGGTATAAATGTTATACAATATAAGGTATAAATGTTATACAAAGTAAGGTATAAATGTTATACAATATAAGGTATAAATGTTATACAAAGTAAGGTATAAATGTTATACATAATAAGGTATAAATGTTATACAAAGTAAGGTATTTATACTTTGTATAACATTTATGCCTTACTTTGTATAACATTTATACCTTACTTTGTACAACATTTATACCTTACTTTGTATAATATTTATACCTTACTTTGTATAACATTTATACCTTATTATGTATAACATTTATACCTTACTTTGTATAACAATTGTACCTTACTTTGTATAACATTTATACCTTACTTTGTATAACATTTATACCTTACTTTGTATAACATTTATACCTTACTTTGTATAACATTTGTACCTTACTTTGTATACTATTTATACCTTATTATGTATAACGTTTATACCTTATTATGTATAACATTTGTACCTTATTATGTATACCATTTATACCTTATTATGTATAACGTTTATACCTTATTATGTATAACATTTGTACCTTACTTTGTATAACATTTGTACCTTACTTTGTATAACATTTATACCTTACTTTGTATAACATTTGTACCTTACTTTGTATAACATTTATAGACACTATACCATAATTGTTACACTAAGAAAATAATGGATTTGAGATACATTTTTTCTTACTTTATTAAAAAATCTACCTCTGTATAGGAACCAGCGACCCCTATGTGAAAGTGTTTCTACTCCCAGACAAGAAACACAAGCTGGAGACGAAAGTCAAACACAGAACTTTAAATCCTAGATGGAATGAAACTTTTTATTTCGAAGGTAAGTCAAGAATCTGCATGTGATGTTTTTTTTTACTAACGTTTTTTGGGTTTACGTGTACCTACTATAGAACCTAACCAAAAATATGTTTTTATCTTTAGAGCTTACGATATTTTGTCACCATTTTATTAAAACTCTTCATTTTATGACCAAGACGTTCGTCTACAGGCATATTTATGGCTTAAATTCAAAGGTTTGTAATAGAGAAAATATTTGAAAACTTAAACCTGCCGGTCGAGAGCATTAAAATTAAAAATTACGAGTAATTTTATGCTTGGAACTATAAAATGAAAATTTCAAAGTTTTAATAGAAATGTGTTAATAAAGAAAAATACTAGATCCAATTAACGTTTTCGAGCATTTAAGAATTTTAAGGTAAAAAGAAAACACGATCATAACAGTTTGGGTTTAATAAGATAAACGTTTTTATTTGATGGACGTCTGTGGTAAACTAACAGACAGAAAAGCAGACGACACTGTCTCTTTAGCACCCTGTTTATTAACTATTTGGCCTTGGCAAACTAGAAATTGATAATCTTAAGAAACAAAGAATAAATATTTACCACAAAGCTCTGTTTATTTTAACGTATCCGCGAAGCATATAACGTACATTAATGGATTATCTAATGATTAATAGGCATTGGTGTCCGATAAGGTTAATAATAACAAAAGCTTATTTCTTAGGAAAATTATTCATAATGGATTTGTAGTTTGTTTGTTTGTTTTTTTAACTAGAATTTTAGGTTTTAATATAATTACAGGATAAAAGAATGATCGCGAGAAAAAAATGTATTATTACGCTATGAAAAATAAAATAAGATTGAGCTTACGTAGGAATTTATCTTAAAAATAAGCAAGAAATTAGGATCTTATGAGTGAATAGGGAAGATTTGGAAGGTACATTTAGATTAAAGTATAATGTAGAAAATACTTGCTCAAGTAGTCACTAGAGGACACTTTAAAACAACCGGCTGGCAATGTAACGTACACGTGATTGGAATGGCCTCCAATGGTCTATTAGCAATATTTCTATGTGAAAATAATAAATGTATTATTAACGTAAAATGTTTTCGTCCCTTACACAATATTAATTGTGTTGCAGTTTATTATATACATTGTGGAATAAACGATGTTAAGTAGTGGCATTAAACCATTTTATGGCTATTTCATTCCGTGTTTGATAAAAACAGCAAGAAATAAGAAATTCAAAAGCATTGTAATAAGAGTCTGGTAAGCATTTGTAAGATGGTACATAACACAGCATTATTAGTGACACTGATACATTTAAAGAAAGAAAAAGCGACTCCTCCCCTGCTAGTTCAGCGGTAAGCTTATTAACGCTAAAATTCGGAGTTTGTGTAGTTTTACGTTACAGAAACACCAAAAAACAAAAATAAGAAAGAATAGGATTTACTATAAAAAAAACCTCCTTATTACTAAATCTTTCTTGAAGTACACTAACCTTCCCACAGCTGCGCCTTAACTAACAAAGCTAACGAATCATGTTTGAACTTGTGTTTTGAGCTTCGTTCTGAGTTAAAACTTAGTAAATACATTGGTTCCAATCTCTTGGCTGCTTCGTTTAAAATTTTTCAGGGCAAAAATATTGTATAAAACAAGATTTCACTCTCAATAATACTAAAGTAGCAATAGTTACGCGTTGAAGAAATTATTAGGCGAATATTGTTGCTTTTGTTGTTTTTGAATAATGTTGCTTTTCGCGACAATAAACCGCAATTATTATTTTCTGTACCCGGATGTTTATGTTTTGAGAAATTAGTTGTGGTGAAAGAAAACCATTTACCCCAGTTTGATTTGTTTTGATAGAAGTTTTAAACATGATGACAAGAATCCTGTTATTGAGTTACTATTACCATATATTAAATGTTTAAACAAGATGTTATCTGTATCGGTAATTAAAGTGTGAATCTTACATTTGGATAGATTAAAAATGCATAATCCTTATGACGTTTATATGATATATTAAGGAGAATTCTATTTAATCATATACTGTTTTTTCATTGTCTTGTTATTGCTGTCTATTTATGTTACTTAACAATGAAGAATATACAATGAATATTTAAACTCTTTCTTGCATGGAAGGTTACTTCTTAACCCTTATATTGTTATATTATTTCTTAATCCTTATTGTTAATTTTACATTACTTTTTAACCCCTACAGTGATATTTCTATTTCTATCACTTGAAGGTTTTCCACTCTATAAGCTCCAAAAGTCCATTCTCTATCTCCAAGTGTTCGACTATGATCGCTTCAGCCGGGACGATGCTATCGGTGATGTATATTTACCCCTAAGTCAGGTCGATCTCACCCAGAAGCCAACATTCTGGAAATCCATCAAACCGGCTGAAGATTCGAAGGTGATAACAAATATATGATGAGTTGATAAAAGAAGTAAGAGGTATAAAACACGTTATAAAAATAAAAAGGAAATGTTTTATTCCCGCCGGAAAGGTTCCATTTTACCCTTTATTTTATAATGTGTTAAATATGTTACTTTTATTTGACCTCGGACATTTACTAGGGCAAGACATTTGGGTAATTGATTAATTATTGAAAATAAATTAACATTGAATTGTAATTATGAACACAACACAATATTTTTATAAGGTAGTATTAAAATATATTTAGTTTTATTATTATCCATTTTAACTGAACATATATTTCCTATTAAATTCAATACATCTGTTTTTGGTAAGCAAAATAATATATTGTTCCATTTGTAGCCTTTATCATGTTCAGAATCAGAATCTTTTTCGAAATAAATCCTGTGCAATTAAAACTTATTCTAAATTGCCTACAAATTTCACTAAATTCTTACCCAAAATTAATCCTGCTACAAAAGACCAATCAAAAATTTAGAACATTTGTACTGTCAATGTAATTTGCCACATTTATTAGGAATTGTTTTAAACACCTTTTCGTTTTGTACAAATTAAATATTTTTGAAGAGAAGTGAAGAAACTGTTGGATTTCATTGTGAAACCTAAATGTTCCTGCTCCTCGATGGTTCAGCGATTAGTCTAAAGGTCCATAACGCTATAACTCATGTTTCGATTCTCATAGTGGGCACACCACAGATAATCCATGGTGTAACTTTGCGCTTAACAACAAATAAACAAACCTAAAGCGTTCCGGTACATATTGATTTTGTTGTTCTATAATTATTTCTGAGTTAAATTACTAGAATTTTATATGCTTTGATCGTGTTTCAGTTAGGGGAGATCCTGGTGACGCTACTGTACATCCCCAGAACCAGTGAACTGACAATTACCCTCATCAAAGCTAGAAACTTGAAATCGAAGGACATTAACGGATCTTCAGGTAAGATAATCAAATGCAATTAAACATCTCTCTTTCTGTTGTATATCTATTTAGCCAATGAATAATATAAATTAAAATCAACCTTAAGATAGCTACGAATAACTTGTACCCCGTTTTCCATTTTTTGCCATATTAATTTTAATCTGAAAAGTAGTTTTTTTTCCAGAATGTCTGATTATTAATTTTTAATATTTTGCTTATTGGTTTGCATACTAATAACACATATGTAATAGTATATAAAGAAATAGAAATATATTTTCAGATAAACATAATATTATTTTAAATACATTTTATTATTTATTTGAATATTTTTGAAATAAATAAAAGCCTAATCATATTTGAGTCATCGTTGTTTTTTCAGTGGGTTATGATTCAGCATTTATCTCCTGAGTCCACTAGAGGTCTCATTTTCTTTTATCAAACATATTTTATGCCATATAAATACCGTAGATCAAATATAGTAATAATATTAAAAGTAAAGTTTTTCTCCGATTTATAAAAGTTCTCATCTGTAGTATTTTTTCTCTGTAAACATTATGCATTTCTTAAGTTGATCAGAAAATACTTTATTGTTGCGAAATATAAATTTATTTGATAATTCACTCACTAGATGTCAGAGATAGCACGATCTCGAGTGAAACATCATTTAACATCTAGGTTATTGGTCAATGAGAATATTTGGGTTACTGGGTGGGTTTAAAAATAGGTGTGATGGTTGCTGGTATTCAAGTTAAAGATAATATATACTCCGATAAAACAATTAATCTGTTAACGTAAAAAAACACACTTTACTGCCAAAAGAACCCACTTCTCAGTCGTGTTCAGCTACGAAGATACGGAGTTTAGGAGGTTGCCTGGATTCTGTTCCTCTTGCACAAAATTGTAAAAGTGTTCTTGTTCAGGCAGGTACTGCACGTAGTCACCTTACAGCGACAAATAAGCTTGGTGGAGCTTATTTTGGCCATCCCTATCAACAGATCTCGTGAAAACCGAAGAGAAATCAGCTTTATAGAGCTGACGAACCAAATCTTGTATTGCGCAACGTATGTGGCCATTACCGCATTTTGTGTGGGAATTTGGATAGGGTTATGGGTTTTAGTTTCTCATAGCCTGGAAACTATGCAGGTTCGGCTACGCTGGTGGGTAATTCGGATTCTAGTTATCGCATAAAATTCATATCTCTATTCAGAACCTAAAAAAAGCTTGTACCGGAAAGCAATTTTTGGGAACCAACTCACCAAACATGTTTCCCTGACTCACATACTGGGTGTTAACTTATTCTGAAGTGTAACAGTTAACGTAGTTAGTAATTACTTCTTCATTTCATTATTGTTTTGTCTGAACTAAGTTGGCCTTAATATTTTTACTAAAGTGTTGAAGTCTTGGTATCTCGTTTTTTTTTCTTTAAGGGGAGGCTGAATGTTTGTTGATATTTGTATTAGTGATATCACTTGCTCGTTAGAGTGTGGCTTCAAAAGGGAAGGGAGTGTTGGATATTTGTCAACTCTTGTATTAGTGATATCACTTGCTCGTTAAAATGTGGCTTCAAAAGGGAAGGGAGTGTTGGATATTTGTCAACTCTTGTATTAGTGCCATCATTTGCTTTTATTTTAAAG
>NW_013667032.1:122990-124925 GCF_000517525.1 Limulus polyphemus
CCTTAATATTTTTACTAAAGTGTTAAAGTCCTGGTATCTCGTTTTTTTTCTTTAAGGGGAGGCTGAATGTTTGTTAACCTTTGTATTAGTGATATCACTTGCTCGTTAGAGTGTGGCTTCAAAAGGGAAGGGAGTGTTGGATATTTGTCAACTCTTGTATTAGTGATATCACTTGCTCGTTAAAGTGTGGCTTCAAAAGGGAAGGGAGTGTTGGATATTTGTCAACTCTTGTATTAGTACCATCATTTGCTTTTATTTTAAAGGTCTCTACGTTAAGGTGTGGCTTCAGGAGGGTGGGGGGACTTTGATGTTGCTCGTTTTCATATCCCCTCGTTACGGTGTAGCTTCACGGTGGGAGGTTTAGATGTTTGATTAGTGATATCACTTGCTTGTTTTCAGATCCCTATGTGAAGTGTGGTTTCAGAGGAGAATGTTTGATGCTTCTCAACCTTTGTACTGAGGACATCGGATATCACCTGATTCTTTTAAGATCCCTACGTTAAGGTGTAGTTTTAGAAGGGGTGGTGTTGGATATTTGTTAATCTTTGTATTAGTGACATCACTTGCTTGTTTTCAGATCCATACGTTAAGGTGTGGCTTCATCGTGGAGACAAAAGAATGGAGAAAAAAAAGACACAAGTCCACAGGCGAACCTTAAATCCGGTGTTTAACAACACTTTCCAGTTCATTGTTCCCTGGGAACACATTCGGGAAACGTACCTATCAGTAGCCGTCATGGACTTTGACACAGTTGGGCGGAATGAATTGATAGGGAAGGTGATCCTGTCTTCTCGGAGTGGGCCCACAGAGTCCAAACACTGGTGTGACATGCTGACTAAAGCCAGGACAGCTGTATCTCAGTGGCATAGGTTGAAAACATTGTGAAGGTTGGCATGCCCGATATTAGGACATAGATTAATTGTTCTGTCTTCGGACATTCCAGGGACCTGGTTTCTCACGGAAAACAAAGACATGCTATTATCCATGGAACAGACTCTGGATATTGGTGTTCATGTTGTAGAATATTCGTTACTTATGTGAAATATTTAAAGTTGGACGTGTGGCTGGACTGTTTTGTGTCTTTACTGTCCATTGTACTAGAATGTATCTGAATATAAAAAACATAGACGAAGACCCCAGTATTATAAAACATACCTGTAATAGCATCCGAGTTACAATTATAGGGCTTTCATGTTTATATTTATCTAGTTTTTGGGTGTTTTATTCGATTTTAGAAAACTTATCTTAATTTAGAAGAATCATTTTGTATTTTCGGTTTGTATTTGTGAATATTTCAAGCGAAACGGAAACATTTCCAAAAGTGAATTATGAAGTTTAATTTTGTATTAAGTGTTTTTCTATTCTTTTCATCAATAACCAGAAACAACAACAACAACAAAAAGAAGTAAGAACTTATTTACTATAAACGTAAACTTAGTTGTTTATGGATATCCACTTTCAAACTGTGAATAATAAAATAAACGCGTCTTCGAAATTCATGAATCTTTCAAGATCTCGCTGGAAAAAATAATTTTCTCGTTGTGGGTGTAACATAAGATTTTCAGAACTGAGATTTTCATAACAAAGTATATTTGATGAATGTGCTTATTTTTATTGTAGTTGTGAAAGCTGAAGTGTGAGAATGTATTCATTTCCTATCCATACAAAATAACTCTGTTGTAAAGTAGTATAATTAACACTTTTCAAACATTTTAGTTGAAGTCATATAAACAACTACTGTTACTTGGTTAAATGAAATAACCCAAGGAGAAAGCCATACTAACGTAATTACTTGGTATCGCAGAGTTCTTCCCTTAACGTAACTTTGCACATCTCTAAATACTTCCTTTAAAGTAACCTGATATCTTTGCGCATCTCTAAATACTTCCTTTAAAGTAACCTGATATCTTTGCACATCTCTAAATACTTCCTTTA
>NW_013667032.1:125821-149030 GCF_000517525.1 Limulus polyphemus
AAAAGGGGCTGTCTGAACTCCCTCAACCGCTGGAAATCGAACCTCAGATCTTAGATTTCTAAGTTTGTAAACTTACTTCTCACCCACCGGGGAAGCGTAAAGAACCAAATCATCAGCATATTTATATTGACATAGATATATCATTTCTTTATTGGTTTAAATTCTTAGCTAACATGTGAAGAAAACGAAAAACCTTTCCGGACACTAACTTTGGAAAGCTAGAAAGCTAAGCCTATTAGATATGATAGGTTTAAAATATTACAAAAAACAACTTTGTAACGAACATTCCTGAATTTTCATTTCATGTAACGTTCGCTTTTTTCTTAACTGAGAAACTACTTGGTATATTTGTTTGTTTCAGAAATTCACGAAAAGCTATACAAGAGCTACCTACGCATAGACGAAGCTAATTTTGAACTGACAGAATAAAGGTAAAGCACCTTGTTAACGGCATTCGTTCTTGGGCTTCTCTTGTCTGACTGAATAGTGGGGCTTCACCTTCACTCTTATAGCTCGCCTACATCCCCAGGTGTGTTTGCGGTACGCAACGCATGCCACGAACTCTATAATTCATTGTCCGGGCACGCTAACTATTGGGCCATACTCGGCACACAAAATAATTGGAAAGTTTAAGACTTGGACGATGATTCGGTTCTTTTTCCTTTCTGATTACATGTTTATCCCGTTTTTTACCCTGGAAAATCTAGGGAAGAATTCCAGAGCGATCAGAGATTTAAAATAAAATGATATAAATATAAAATGATGGAATATTGACTGAAATAAAGTTAGTTAAATGTGTTATTTCTGATGCGCAGATAGCCTATTGGTAGCTTTGTGCTTAAATCCAAACAATCAATCAATCAATCAAGTTTAGGATAAATTCCAGTAAAGTGAACAGGGAATTGCTGTAAATTCAACTATGAATTAGTTTAAGGTTCTGAACTTATTTTTACAGTAAAAGATCTGCCAGCTCGGCTACCAGTCTTTTTACCATAACGTAACAGTGTAGGACCGCGCTCAACAGTCAATCAGACGACCCTCAGTAGTCAATTAAATCCTTTCCATAACCATAGATGCTCTCTGCCCACCACGGTATTGAAACCCGGTTTCTAGCGGTGAGAATTTCTTAAAATAACTGTTTGAGTCTGTATTTCCAGTATTTTTTGCTGTTATTCTACAAGGAAATACACTTAACGGTTATTCCACATAAAATAAGTGTTTTACCATGTATTTCAAGTGTTTTTTTAGCGTCATTCTACAAAATTTTAATTAATGTTTAATGCACATAAGATATATTTGTGTAATTATATTTCTAGTGGAGTTTTTTTTTCGCTTTTTTTTCGGTTAATCTACAAAATGCATTTTAAAAGTGAAGGTTAATCCACACACAACAATAATTATATATTTTAAGGCATTCTCTTTTTACCATTATGTACAGAAACATAATGGTTTATCCACACAAAATAACTTATATATATATATATATATATATTCATACAAGTCTCCCGGTAGGACAGCGATAACTCTACGGAAGTACAAAGCTTAAATCCAGATTTAGCCCCCCAGTGACACAGCGGTATTTCTACGGACTTACAACGCTAGAAATCGGGCTTCGATACCCGTGGTGGGCAGAGCACAGATAACCCATTGTGTAACTTTGTGTTTAACATCAAACATAACAAAATACAGATTGATATTCCTGGCGGTGGACACAGCACATAGCCAAAAGTAGCTTTGCTCTAAAAGAAACAAACAAACAATATATACATATATATATATATATAATTACGTTAGATCAGGTCAGCTGCATGGTCATGGTCATAGTGCTAACCCTTAGTAGAGAGAGTACAACTGTGTATAAAAATAAAGGTTTAAGTGTCGTACTTCAGGGTTAGATTAAAGAAATACCATCTTTTTTTGCCGTTAAATAATTTTTTTAAATGGTTTCACAATGAATTCAGGGGATATGGCAGTACTTTGAAAAATGGTTTCACATTGAATTCAGGGGATATGGTAGTACTTTGAAAAATGGTTTCACATTGAATTCAGGGGATATGGCAGTACTTTGAAAAATGGTTTTATACGTTAAAAAGTTATGGATAATTTCATTAAAATTATAGTATACATTTAGTTTTATAGTATTTCTAACTTTTTAAAATATTTTAATCATACTTTAAAATACGGATTTTAACATTGAAAAATAACGGTTAATTGCTTGTATATTTACGGGACTTGTTTTACAGTGTATGACAAAATGTTTTAGGATTATTGATCAAAACTTAAATTTTAATGTAATCTACATTTTTGAAACTTGGTTATCTGAAAATAAAAAACTTATTGTTGTAGGATATAACATATATAGAGAAAAGATAGAGATTTAAATCACTTTAAGGTAGATTACCCCCCATAGATGATACTATGTGTAGTATTATTATTAGTATTTACCGACTTGTGTAGATGAAATTATTATAACCAACATATTTATATTCCACCAAGAGTGTCCCTAATTACGAAATAATTTGAATATTTAGTAAATTATATTTAGATTTAATAATAATTGTTGATTTCAATAGAAAACACTGAGGCTTTATCTGTGTAAAATTGATAGCAATAATACTGATCATTTATTCGAAATAGTTAATAACTACAATTTCATAATTTCAAGCGATGAAAGACATATCTATACCAACAAAGCTACGTCGTATATTAAAATGGAATTTCTTGCAACTTTCTACTGGGCCCGGCATGGCCAGGTGGGTCGAGGGTTCGAATTCCCATTACAACAAACATGCTTTCACCCATGGGGGCGTTATAATGTGACGGTCATCCCACTATTCGTTGGTAAAAGAGTAGTCCAAGAGTTGGTTGTGGGTGGTGATGACTAGTTGCCTTCCCTCTAGTCTTACACTGCTAAATTAGAGACGGCTAGCGCAGATAGCCCTTGTGTAGCTTTGCGCGAAATTCATAACAAAACAAACAAACAACCTTCTACTCGTGTTAAAACTGAAGTGAAAAATGAGCACTCTTACTGAGATTTGATGTCATGTATTAACTCAAATAGTTAGGAATTGGTTGTTCGAGGAAGGAGTGTCTAAATTAACGGTTTAGAATGCACGTTTCATCTATAACATTTCTTTGAAATTGTTCTTTTCTTCGTTTTAAGTTCAGAAAAAACTATTTTGACAATTGCTAGCTAGAACTGAAGTTGATGTAGTCTGATATACTTGTTACCATAGCAACAACACGTTTTTTTCAGTGTATAAAGACATATAAAAGGCTTTAAGTCAAAGGGTGACTATAAAGGAGCACCGAGCCATCCCATGAACGTGACCCAGTATATTTGATGTCTCTTCGTTCACCTAGCAAGTACGTGACTGTGTTAAGTTGTTTTAAAACTCTTTATGTTGTTCGAAAACGTCTCTACTGTTGATGAAATACGAATTAAAAATCATGGCTACGGTTATTCTAACACTCTGTTGTTATTTCTAGCATGAAGTGATGAGAACATTACGATGTTTAATTTGCATTAGTTTTGTGTAAGTTCATTAGACTGACAAAAATATTGGCGAAAATTAACGAAGTTTGAAATGTTGACGAGAGGCTCACAATTTGAACATTACTTCCTAGACGTTCTCAATAATGTTACATAAGCGATAATAATAAAAGAGCCTGTCTGTGTGTGTGTGACCGCCATAGCTCTAAGAAGAAAGAACCTAGAGACCTAAAACTTTTCATATATACTAAGGGAATTCTGAGGGTGTGCACTTTGGTATTTATTACTTTTTAGATTTGACTCAAAAAATATTGACCAATTTTTACCCTGTAGTTTTGACTTATAGCCCTTAAGCCCCATAATTCTGCTACCTGAAGGCCTATAGAAAAGTATCATATTTTTTTCTAATTCTCACTTACCGGATGAACAATATGAGGAGGTTTTCTGCTAAATACTTTTTTTCGACACAAACATGGGAAGAAAAATACAAATATGAGAATTTAAAAAAGTTGAATTGAACTAAGTTTGGGAAACGGCAACAAACAACGGGAAGAAACATATGAATCAGAGAATATTGGAGAATCCGGAGAATGAAAAGAATTCAAATAAAAACACAGGAAGAACAAAAAACTAATGTGAGAATCTAAGTTAAAACTATTTGGTTTTAAAAATAGTTGAATTGAATTAAGTTCGGGAAATGGCAACAGACAAATAAACTAAAGAATTGGCTCATTGGGGTAGTTATAGAAGTAATTAAAATAATGGAGACGTTTGACTGGTACATTGAGGCCTCTGTGAATCATGAGGAAACCTTAGAATCCTTTAGGGAGCGTGTGTATTTTATGCTAGTAATTTAAAAGCTTCCTCTATAACAATCTTGACAAAGCAGCTTATTATGACACCATTCGCTGTTTTGTCGTTACTTTCAGGATTCTACAAACGCAAGGAAATAGTTACAATAAGTATCGAATTCATTTATTTTCCAAGATCATTACTTTAATCATTCAACTCTGTAACTTTAGATAAGTGGAGTCAGTTTTCGAAGACATTTTAACCGATGGCAAGCATAACTTATGCATCCAAAAAGGTAGCTATCATATATAATTACTGACTCAGAGGTTATATATATATAAAAGTTACCTACCATTAACATATTCTGTTTTTAACGGAGATGGGTAAATTATAGTTTTCATGCAAATGGTATCGCGTGTAAACACGATACCGAATTTCCAATGGATTACATTTTGAAAATCTGTTACACATTTTGTTAAAATAAATAACTATAAGCACTTATGTTTATACCTATTTACAACAGTTACAAGTCACTCTCGTGTTTCGCTATCATCTAAAAGAATGATGAATACATTATTTCAAAATAATGAAAAATGTGGACAGATATCAGGTTTGTCTAGGATGTTGTAATATTACTACGTATTTATTAAGAGTGATTGTTTGAGTTTTGATATATTTTAGTGGAAAATACTAGATAAAAAAATGAGGCCTGGTGGTTAGGGCACTTGATTCGAATCTCCGTCTTTAAAAAGGAAACTATTACATATTCGTTTGTTCGGTTTGAAGATCACTTTTAGATTGACTTGGGGATAAGTTGATTATAGAATGTTCTCCTTCAAAAAAAGTCGCTTGTAGTGTATCAATAACTCGAACCTTAGCTACCAGAGTCATGGAGCGTGTGTAAAACAGCCCTTCCAATAACTCTGGAATTTATAGCCATCTAAACAAAGATTGTGACGAGAAGACTAACATCGAACATTTTAAAATAATAGAATCAGCGGAAGACGAATGGACATTGAAGAAAAAGGAAGCCTTCCTAATTCGAAATATAAAATAAAAGCCGAACAACCAACTAACAACACAACTGCAACTATGATAAACTTGAGCAAATAGTGAAAACTTTGAAACCAATGCACTTAAGTGATTGGTCGAGTTTTGATTTGTTTGGGGAACGCACTAAATAAAGAATGATAGGTTGAGTTTTGATTTGGGGAAACGTGATATGGGGAACAGTAACATCCGTTAGATAGAGAAACATCATAGTTGAATATAATTAAATGTAATCTACACTAACATAACACCATAAGAAAAAACACACCCTAGTTAATCAGAGGTGTAATTTGGGGAATAGTAACATCTGTGAGAGATAAAAAAAATCATAATTGATTGTAAAATCAACTTATAGTAACATACCTCAACAGAACATAGCATTGTTAATTAAAGATGTGATTTGGGAAGAACACTGACATTCTTGAAATAGAGAACATCGTACCTGATTAAAAACAGTGATCAACACATAGAGAACAATAACTTATTTATTATATATAGACACTAAAATCTAGCCCTAGAAAGAATGTTTTCATACTTTTCAAATAGAAAATAATATTAGAAATATATCACCCTTGGCACGAAAATGTAGACTGATACCAGAGTTTGATGTGAACACTTTATCTGTAAATGTAGGTCTTTCAAAGAAATTCATTTATCTGTTGATGAGATCCATTCATAATGAAATTGCTGGTATAGTGATTAACCTCAAGTGCAACATACTGAACGTTCTAGGTTTGCACCGTAATGCCACTGAAAACACTCTGCGCTTTCAGTTTGTTTGTTCAAAGATAAGCACAAAGCTAAACAATGGACTATCTGTGCTCTGTGTTACGTATTACAATTTACCCCGGACGAGTCTCCAAGTTATTTCCTAATGTATTATAATTTCGGATAGTCTAAAACTGAGTTAAATGATAATTTATATTTAGAAATTAAATAAATGTATATATATATCCAATTTATGATACTTGCCAACAAGATTTTTTTAAATACAAATGTGCTTTAATATACAAACAATAACACAATTTACAATAACGGTTATTACAAATAATGATCTATGTACAAAAGTTTTACAAACTTACAAACAATATTTAGTCTTCTAACTGGTCTGGAACTTATTCGATATCTTATCGCGGGTTCACGATGAGTGAATTAATATTCAGTTGATGTAGAAACAATTCACTTAATGGGGAGCTAGCCAGCTTCGGTCTTCTCCAGCTAGACGCCGATTTTTCCACCGCTGAAGTTATATAATGTTTCTGTAAAAAATACTAATGTCTGATGAGAATCCGCTGAAGTTAAATGGTTTGTAATATTCGAAATCTATAAACGTTCCTGGTCAAATATCTGAAGTTACCTATTAATAAGCGTTATAATAATCACAATTATAGCTTCTGAGGTTTATAGCACACCAACTATAGCAACCCAATAATATATACTGTCTTTTGGGGCATCGCGTTAGTTATATTTATAGGCGTGAAGAGAGTTTCTTCAAATTTCAGCTTGCCCAACAATATAGAGGATACACCAATGTTTACGGACACACCACACATAAATTGTTTATTCTTACACTTGAGAATTTTCCACAATTTTAGTAAATAGGCGGGAATTTCGCAATACAGATTTAACAGTATAAGTTATGTACATTTCTAAATATAAGATTAACTTAAACAAACATCGATATTAAAATAGATATAGGATAGTAAATCTGTCACATCTGCCCACCACAGGTATCGAAGCCCAGTTTTTAGAGATGTAAGTCTGCAGACATTTTGATGACGCTGTCCCACTGGAAGGCCATTTTCATCTGTAATTGCATTACTTATAAGAGTGGTGGTCAATACTGTTATTCGATTCGAAATCGGACAAAGGCCTTGAGGCAGGGAATGCTTCTGTTTGGCTGCCTTCTCCCTGACTTGGCCTTTTAAACTCATATTTCGCGTAAGGTACCGTTTAGGTTAAAATACAGTACCATGGTAAAATAATTACACATTACTGATGTTCAATTTAGGGTAGATCCTCTAGCAGTGTTATATATATATCGATACAAATGAAGATAAAGTCACTCTCTTATCATAGTTATCATGTCATGGAGGTATGTTAGTGTTCCTGAGATCATATTTCTCATTAATTATGATGTTTTTTTCTATGGGGCGATATTTTTGTTTTTCATATTGCACCTCTAGTTAATTTGAATGTTTTCCTTTATATGTGAATGGTTATGTATGTCTTAAATTATGAATTAAAATGCTTTAATGCTATAAGTGAACAGTGTTGCTATGTTTTCATAGGATAGCATATATATGTATTTATAGTTTTCATTTATTTATTTAACTGTATTACACGTGTTTTACAAAATTGGATGGTGTTCCTATAGGCGGATGGTATTACATGGCAAATTGTTTTACTAAGTTTAGTGCTGCTAGTACGAATGGTGTTTCTTTGAATGGGTAGTTAAATAGGATGATGAGCTCATTGTAGGGTGTTTCAACCTGTCTCAACATGTGATTCAGTCATCAACATTGTAGTCTAGATCTAATTATGTAAGGGCCTGGTACTATAGGTGGATTGTGTTATTTGGTGGGTGGTTTCACTAAGGTTCTGTGGGCAGATGGTGTTAATATAAGTAGATGATGCTACTAAGGACAATGTTAGCATAGTTCGTACTATCATTTAATCAACAATATTTTATACCTTATTTGCCAAGTATAGTTTTTACAAATCCTGAAAAGGACAGATTTTTCATGATAACACTTGTAATATATATATATGCATTAATTTAACATATAATCTTATTATTGTATTAGTTTGTTTCACCAATTACATATATTCTTGTGCTATTTCTCTACCCATATAACAATGATTTTTATTGTGTATAACAGTACACGAGTTCTGGACAAAATGCTTCATTTTACACATGTTGACAGTTACTTTATAGTTTTCACTTAGATATGTTTTACAAAGGCAGATGGTGTCACTAAGGTTCTATAAACGGATAGACTTACTAGGCGTTTTGTGTGTTTTACAAAGGCAGATGATGTTACTAAGATTCTATAGGTGCATTTTGTGTATGTTTTACAAAGACAGATGACGTTTCTATATGCGGACAGTGTTACTATACTTCCATAGGATGGCATATAAATTTCAACTTGTCTTAACTGATGTTTATACTTTTGCGATTCTACATTTAATTTGTATGCTTGGATAGTGTTATATATCTTTTAACAACTTATTATAATTTTTGCTTCTATATCCAATTTGCATGACATACATTTAGCATTTTCTGACATATTATATGTAAACCAATTATCTTTAATTCACTTCTATAATGAATATATCACATCCATTTATCCTGAAAAGGACACTTATTTAAATCTCATGTTCAGTATAAGTTTATTTGTACTACTACAATTTAAAGGATCTATGTAAATAACTATGTTTAACCATTACTAGAAAATTATAATCTTACCTTGTTATGAATATTTTTCACAAGTCTTGTTTCTTGATAGATTTGTCATAATGCTTAATCATTTGTTTTAGAACACATCAGTACAGATATAACTTGTATTGCTTCTGGTAAAGACGTTAAGGACCCGATTCAAGGTCTGAGTAATCATCAAATGCTCGCCTAGATTCAAGACTACTGACAATATAAATGTTTATCACAAAATGGAATATCTTACGATTAAACTGTGCTTGACATGCAGCAATTGGTAAAAAGTTCCGACAGGATCGGTCTACAAATATTCAGAAACTATAGATTAGAATATTTTTCAAGATGAAAGATTGTTTGACTATGATCAATTCAATTCTACTTGTTACTTTTAATATTTATTATGTCTATTTAGACTTAAAAACAACATCAACTTTACAGACATATGAAATGTATGAGGTTTATGATTTCATTCTACAATAGAACGAATTATATTTATATGTACTCGAATGGTAACAGAGTTAGTTGTCTCCAGGTAGTGTTCATAAGCTCGGTCACCGGGACAGACATATAACCATTACTATTGTAGGAAATGATATTATTACTTTTCTGTAGATATTTTCATTTTAAACATTAATTGAACTACTATATATAGGTGTTCTTTGTGCATCTATCTGAGGTCATTAAAATTGAATGCAAATGACAGAAAGTTCATCACATACAATCACCAAACGGTGTGGACACTTCAGTCCTATTGGATATTTAGGCTGATTCATCACAGTTGGTAGTATGTTGACCTTGTACTAAGAAAGGAGGCTGATAAAATTAAAAGTTCAATATGGGAGAAAAAAATTTGAAAAAGTTAACAAGTCAATTATCATACATTGTATATGTCACTATTTATGATTATATATTCATATATAAGATATAAATCTCATGCTTAAATTTATGTTATACTTAGTATTAAAAATAATTTGTTCAGTCTCTGTAAAACTATTTATTTCTAGATACATTCAAAAATAGTAGATTAAAATTAAATGCTCACATACTTTAAGTTAACAAATAATGGTCAGCTTTTGTATGTTATTGAATTTAAAGCACAGTAAACATCATTTACTGGTTCTTTCACTTTACATACTGATATAAAACATTAAGTGTGTATTCACAATATTCCATTTCTCAATATTTGATGGGATATGTTCAATATGTATATTACCATTAGCGTACAATTCTTGTATACTTCTACTCAATTAGACTCCATTAACTGATTATTCACGTTTATAATAAATGTGTTTAACCATATAATATAGAGTTGCTATCAGAAAGGTATGTAAGCAAAATCACAAACTATAAATAAGACTCTTGTCACACATATTGAAACATTTGTTCAAGAAATTTAGTAAAATCTTAGACTTAACAAGCATACTGAAACATTTATTTACAAAACTTCTCAAGATATACTAATATACTATTTACACAAACATCTTAGTTTATAAAATTCTGTATTGGTTTTCATACAAAATTTGTACATTATGCCCATATTACCATATCAGTTTTTCATTTGTGTAACAATATGTTTAAAAAACTGAATTTATTATGAGACATTTCAATACATCATATTAAGACATGTCATACATGGGTAAAGCAATAAATGATTCAGTAAAAACTAACATGTAAGATTTCACTCAGTCAGTAGGCTTAGAGAAAACTAATTTATTGATTATTTCAAAACAGATATTTTTTCACAAAGATTTTGAGATTGTTACGCTAACGTGAATTATCTTCTCACATATACTTTATAGATAGATCAAATATATTAATCGTCAATCACAAAGTAGTGTAAAATGATTTTCTTATATAAAACTCGCTTTTCATCATAGCCCAATATGCTATCATTAATATATATATAAGTAAAATCTCAGGCTTAAGTATAACACACACTAAAACATTTGTTAAAAAACTTCAAGGTAGAGTAATATATTATTTATGAAAAAGTCTTATTTTATAATGTTCTGACATATACATTTTAGTTTAGTCTTTTATGATAAGTTAAACCCCATGAATATCAGTTTCCAACAAGTATGTTTGAACAACTAATACAAGTCTTCATTTATATTTATTATATACAACTAATGTTTCACCATAGCCTAATATGCTATCACCAATATATGCCAATAAAATCACAGACTTGTCAAGTATCACACATACTGAAACATTTATTAACAAAACTTTAAGCTAAAAAAGATGACTTTCTCTAGGATTTATTACAAATAGCATAACATACAACATAACGTAATGTTTTGGGATGACATGGGACCTACTGGTCCATCTTGGCTGTCCCATTCTCTAAACTAAGCTAAAACTATTATAATAAATTAACAAATTTAAAAAAATCTTAAAGGCAGTTCTTATCATTCACATACTTATCAAATTTCTCATAAACTCACTTAAATTTACTGCCTCCACAAATTCGAAGGCAACTCATTCCAAAGGCCAACCATCCTATTAGAAAAATAAATCTGTCTTAGCTGAAGCTGACTCCTACCATGGCAAAATTTATATCTGTGTTCCCTAGTTCTTCTATTCTCACTTTTAAGTATGAAAAAAAAGATGATGCATCAACACTATTAATTCCCTTTACAATCTTAAACACCTCAATCAGTTCCCTTTTTACTCTATTTTTTTCAAGAGAAAACAATTTAAGAGATTTCAACCTCTCCTCGTTTGACAAACCCTCCATCCCAGGCACCATTTTAGTAACCTTCCTCTGAATTCTTTCCAACAATTCAATGTCCTTCCTAAGGTAAGAAGCCCAAGATTAAACACAATACTCCAAATGTGACCTAACCAGTGATTTATACAGTGAAATTATAACCTTTATAGATTTGTATTCAATATTTCTGTAGATACAACCTACAATCCTATTTGCCCTAACACTAGCAACAGCACACTGATAAGATGGCCTAAGAGACTGATCAACCACTGCACCAAAATCTTTTTCTTTCATGAGACTGTTAAGGCTATTCCCATCCCAATTATATTTATAATTCAAATTATGATACCCCACATGCACTATCTTGCATTTACTATAATTAAAAGACATTTGTAGTTTATTTACCCAACTCACTAAATGATCTAATCCTTTTGTATATCAGCATCATCCTGTTCACAGTTAGCAACAATGAAGCCTTTAATAAAGAGTGTTCGTATAAATTTAAGTAAAAACCATGTCAGACGTTAACCAACGTCATTAGACCATTGTTCAAAAACCATACTTATTATAATTGAGTTAGTATTATTCTTACCAGATAACATGATAATAGAGTTTTAGTTTTTACATCTTAAACGTTAAAGAATTTGTTATGAGAGTTAGAAAACTTAGTAACGTTAATTATAGTAACAGAATTAAGATAAAATTATAACACCTTATCATTTCCTTCTTCCATAAGTTACAGTCATAAAAAACAATGTTTTTTATACTAAGAAGTCAACTGTTTCGAGTGGGTATGAGATGAATGTTACACACTCTTGAAGTAGTTTTGCGATCATTAATAAAAACGTTCTTTGATGGTAAATAGGTGTACAAGGTAAAGCTTCTAGCCACTGTAATATCTTTTATTGTTGGCGAAAAGAATCAAATCCAGGGTCCTGTGTTTGATGGTAGCTTCGAGGTCTCATTCCGATACCATCTGTAAAATGTAGACAAGCACTACAATAATTGGAGTTTTTCTCGTTCAGGATCACAAAAACTTATGCTTAATCTAGAAGAAACCTACATTGATAATCTTGAACTACAGGAACGTCCAAAGACATAACAATGAGACTGATAATATTTCTTTACAAATCTTTCTTTACTATGGGTTTCTAACGAGAAGAAACTCTTATTCAATGTGACATACATTCAATTTGATACACTTTTAAATATAGTTTCGATGCTTAAAACAATAGAAAATTTCATAGGATGTAACGTAACTATGACTTTAATGTATTTTAAAGTAACCTAAATTATTCTATTCAAATTATAGTAAGACTGTGGGTTCAAGAACTTCGGGTTCGAGCCTACACAAGGCCTTCCGATCTTAACATTTAGATCGTTGTGTGCATTAAATGAACAAACATACTCAATTAATAGATAAAACGTTCTGGCATATAAACGGTTTTGTATATATTTATTATAAAGTAATTTCTTAAAATATTTATAAAGAGAAGTTACACCATTTAATTTTTCAATTAATCAAACATCATTAATAGTATGGTTAGTCGAAAAGCATGTTTTTTTAACAAGATAACTAAAGCTTAGAAGATATCCATTAGTGATGTTTTTCAGCTTAGTGCCAACCGATAGTTCAAAAGATCCGATCCGACAAGTTAGCCAAAGAAAAGATGGCTTAATTCAAACCAACATCAAAGAACGAGATTATATACATTTTTGTTTACGCCACGTTCCGAAATTTCGCGCTTCAATACATAATGTTGAACATCTGTATTAAAAGAAGAGTATAGACAAACATAGTTTCATAACTCCCGGATACTGGCTCTGTACATATTTCTTACTTATTTCAGAGCATGCCTCTTTCATCAAAGAACTTGTTATTTCTGTCATTTTGGTGAAGCAGTAGAGTAAAATATTAAACGTGTTAGATGGTTATGTTTGAAATAATAGAATGTATTTTAGATCGTTATGACTGACATATCAAAATGTTTAACATATTAAACGTGTTATATGATTATTCTTAACATATTAAAACGCATGTTAGACTATTTATTATGTTTAACATATCACAATATGTATTAGATGGTTTGTGACTGAAATATATTAAAACAGGTGTTAGAAAGATATTAGAATATGCGAGATGGTTGTGATTAGCATATTAAAACGTGTTTCATTGTTTTCTTTAATATATTGAAATATTTGTTCACCGGTCATGTTAAACATATTAAAACTTTAACATTTACGTATAACATGTGTTATATGCTTATGTTTTATTATTTTATAAAATTCTTGCCTATCTCATTGAATATTTTATACAGATTTTTAGCTATATGTACATCCAGGGGGCCTCATTTATATTTTAAGAGCATTTTGCACAAGAAAAAAATCATAATATAATTCTGAATGTTACATTTGCGACTACTTTTAAAAAATCCAGTTATTTTCTTAAATTAAAACTTGAACACTTATGATGGAGTATAGTAAGCACCTATAATTTAGTTTGACCGAAGTTCCTACAATTATATATATATATATATACTAGCGTAAAAACCCGTCGAAAATGACGGGAAACCACAGGAAGATTTTTGTTTTTATTTCTGAATTTCGAGCAAAGCTACACGAGGGCTATTTTCGCTAGCGTCCCTAATTTAGCAGTGAAAGATTAGAGAGAAGGCAGCTAGTCATCACCACCCACCGCCAACTCCTGGGCTACTCTTTTACCAACGAATAGTTGGATTGACCGCCACATTATAACGCCCCCACAGCTGAAAGGGCGAGCAGGTTTGGTGGGACGGGGATTCTCAGTTTGCGAGTCTATAGCATTAACCATTTGGCCATGCCGGGCCCCACTGAAGACAAAGCTATTCCGTATAAAACTGGCGATACACAAAAGAAATATAAAATTTTCTTTCCCAGGAACATGCTACATATTACTCCTGAGTCCATTAAATATAACTGAGCAAACATGCTACATATTGGTGTCTTTAGATAAAAGATTAAAACATACGATGACCATGTGATTGCATACACAGCTGTTCTTCTTCTGAGGAAATGTCGTCCTCTTCCCTACAGATAATTGGTATCTTCAGTCTGTTTTAATAAAGGATTTTTCACAATAATTCCCAAGCATAGATTTGCACTAATTTTTTACTTATTGTTCATAGGCGTTGATAGGGTGCGAATGCACTTCTGTGTCTTCGATCACGGGAGTCTTCCCAACTTTCCTATCCGGAGCCTACCTAGCTTGACGTCATAATGGTGTGGATGATGTGGCGTCACACAGTAACGCCATGCCTGACCTGTTCCTGGGAACTCCCTTCTTGACAGGCTTTTATATAGAATAAAAAGTGCCAAAATTTAGGAGTTATTTACGCTTACGTTAACAATCAAAATAAATTAAAATGGGAAGAGGCAATCAAAAGAGGAAGTATTATAGGAAAAAAAGTGGAAATAGACCAGTGCAACTCACGAAATTCGGAGAAATCGATCTTTACCAACTTGGATTTAAAATATACTGATGGTGCTTGTCTGTTCTGAGTTTTGTGCATAACTACTCGAGTGCTATTTGCGTTATAGCCGTCCCTAGTTTGACGTGATAGAATAAAACCTAGTGAAACCACTTAACACCAATTTCTTTTAACAACAAAAAGTGAGATTGACCTTCATATTATAACGACTTTTTCAAATCATAATGTCTAACATTTAAGACAACTGAATTATTAAGATTTATCAAGCTTTGTGGTAAAGTTGTGTGATTATCCAATTAATATACATCAAATAAATGTTTAATTAACTCTTGAAAACATAAATCAATAGAAGTAATGAGCTTATTAACATCATTCAACCAAAATATATAAATATTGGGTTAAGGTAACGTTTAAATGAGAATAACGTATTTTATTCATCAAGCTAGTAATCATTTACAGCTTTTCACAGTTTATGAAGTTCATCATGGGACACAACTTTCATTGGTCAGTATTTGGTATGGCCTGCATGTGCGTTACATATAGCTCGTAAACGACGTGATATACTAAGGACATCAGGGTATGGGCGGAAGTATTTTGCTATGCAGCAAGGAAAATCTGGTGAAAATCATGCACATTGTTAGGCTCACTAAGTGTCTTGTTGATGAAACAAGTGAATTTTGCCCAGAGATTCTCTATTGGGTTCATATCTGATGATACTACTCATGTGCTCCGGCTCCTTCTCTGGAAGAGAATTCTTGATCATTCGAAATTTGTATGATCCGGAGTTGTAATCTTGGAGAAAAAACATCCTTAAAGGCTCCTATAGCAAATGGAAGCAAGGTTTCCTCTAATGTTTGCCTAAACTGATGTTGATCCAGGTTTCCATCAATGACGAAGCATCGCACTAGTAATTTGCCAATGCAATATTCTGAAGAGTGCCAAAGAAGATAGCTATGAAGCAGTTAACGTCTCTTGTCATGTTATTCTGATAAATCTTGGTGCAATTCTCACCATCTGTGCCTCGCTACGTATAAACTAAAATATCAAATGACAAACTCTTGGCAAAAGAATGAAAGTGTATGAAAAATGTTATGCATTAAAATTTCGAATGGTCTGAAACCGAGCTAAATGATAATTTAAATTTAGTAGTTAAATAAATGCTGATATGTATCCAAATTATGATATTTGCCAACAAGATTGATACACACAGTTTTCTTTTTTAAGACAAATATATTTTAATATACAACCAATAATACAACTTACAATAATTGTTATTACCAATAATTATTACAAATAATAATTTATATACAAAGGATTTACAAACTTACAAACAATATATAGTCTTCTTTCTGGTCTGGAACTTCCTTGATGTCTAATCGAGGATTCACAATGAGCAGGTTAATTTCGAGTTGATGTAAGTACAATTCACTTAACAGGGAGCTAGCTAGCTCTGTGGTCTTCACTGATCACACGCCGTTTACAGGTCGTTTTATTTTTTACCGTTGAAGTTATATAATGTTTTTGTAAAAGTACTAATGTCTGATGTGAATCCACTGAAGTTAAATGGTTTGTAATGTTCAAAAGTGCCTCGATTACTAAACGTTATAACAATCACAGTTATAACTTCCGAAGTTATAGTACACCAACTATAGCAAACCAATAATAGATACTGATTTTTGGCGCCTCGCGTTGGTTATATTTATAGGTGTGTGGAGAGTTTCTCGAAATTTCAGTTTACATAACAATACTGATGCTAACACTAGCGTTTACATACATACATACATATATTGTTGACTCTTTGAGAATCTTCTACAACTTTAGAGAATAGGCAAGAGTTTCGCAATACATATTTAACAGTATTAGTTATGTACATTTCTAAATATAAATTAAATTTAAACAAACATTGATATTAAAATAAATATATAATAGTACATCCGTCACAACTCCCTCCATTAAATATAATACATTATTCAACGAATTATACAACTTCAATAATCAACCAACCTTATGATCATAAAGTTATATAGTAAGTGAAAATACAACAGCACAAATGTTATCAAACTCTTTGACATGAATTATGTTCAAATCCTTCTCTCGTAGTAATAAACTCCAATTTAACAATCTTCTGTTTTTTTTCTTTCTTTCATTTTGAATGAATGTCCCATAATGGCCAACAATACTAAAACCATGTCAACAAAACGGAACTTGTGTTCTTCATCCTTGTGATCATAAACTTTTTCATTCTAGTTTGGGATGACTGCAAATTTTCTCGAGCCAATCCACAAGCACGTAAGAGTCTGGACCGAAACTTGGAAACGTAATCCAGTAAGTGCATTTTTTTCGGTTCGTCCTCCAACCACTGTTCCTTCAGCAACTTCAAAGGACCACGCACTGAATGGCCAAACACCAACTCAAACGGGCTAAACCCTAACGACTCCTGAACTGACTCACGAACAGCAAATAATAATAAATTAATTTCTTAATCCCAATCCTTCTTGTTATCAAGTTAGTAAGTACACATCAAATTTTTCAAGGTAGAATGGAATCTCTCAACAGCACCTTGTGATTCTGGATGATACACACTAGATTTGATCTGTTTAGCACCGAGCTGATAAACAAATTTTCGAAACAACCCCGACATAAAATTTGATCCCTGATCAGACTGAATTTCTTTCGGTAAACCAACAGAAGTAAAAAAAATAATCGAAACCTTAGAAATATTTTGGACTGAAATGTTTCTCAAAGGGATAGATCCAGGGAATTGAGTGGATACGCTCATGATAGTCAACAAATATTGATCCCCTGATAGAATTTTTGTAAAGGCCCAACACAATCAACAATCACACGACTGATGGGTTCTTCGAAAGCTTGGATAGAGTTTCAAAGGAGCAACAGGAATTTTCTGGTTAGGTTTTCCGACCAATTAACAGGTATGACAAGTTTTACAAAACTGAAAAATATCTTGCCTAATTTTTGGTAAAAGGAAATGTCTCATAATTTTGTCACATGTCTTGTTGACACTTAAATGACCTCCCATGGGATGTTCACGGGCAACTTTCAATATTTCAAAACGATATGCTTTGGGAACAACGATTTGATAAACTACAGCCCAGTCCTCTGAATCTGGCACATCTGGTGGTCTCAATTTCCTCACAAGCACACCATTTTTGAAAGAAAAACCTTTTAGAACTTTCTTTAGTTCATCTTTTGGGAGTGCACATTTAAATATTGAAGAGATCTGTGAATCCTTTTCTTGCTCAATGATCAAGTTACTTTTAGTAAATGAAACTTTACCAGGTGAATCAGACCTCTCACATCCATCATTGTTACTCATCGAGGAATCGTCAGTAGGACAATCATCCACAAGATCCCTGTTGGGTCCAAAAATGTCTGAGACAAATCTATAATATCGTTCTCTGAATCCATGTCTATAATTTGTTTTTGGCTTAATTTCTTAGCCTAAGCTCGAGTCACACCACACGAGGGAAACACATCAGGATTCTCCTCAACGACATCATCATCCTTAAATAAAAAGGTGATCGGCTCGTTAACCATTTTGGGTTCAGCAACAACTTTTCCCCAGCCAAATAGTTTCCCAACAAATATGATACACCCTTAACTAGCAGAGTACGTCTTACTCCAACCACAACTGGTCACGAAAATGGGTCTGATGCCAAATAAATGTTATGAAGAGGAGCATTAACAAAGCCACTCTCAATACCCTGAGCAATAACAGACTCACCAAATAGGCGAGAGTTTCGCAATACATATTTAACAGTATAGGTTATGTACATTTCTAAATATAAGATTAATTTAAACAAATATCGATATTAAAATAAATATATAATAATAAATCCGTCACAAAACTAAGTGGAATTGCACATAATAATGTCCTTAAGTTCTGTTTTTTTTTTTGTTGTTAAGCACAAAGCTACATAGTGAGCTATCTGTGCTCTGCCCATTGCTGGTATCAAATTCCGATTTTTTGTATTATAATCCTGTAAATTTACCAGCGAACCACCAAGGGACATGTTCATAAGAGAACACAACATTTGTAAAATTTTTACAAATGGTTAGTTTGACTTAAAACTTCCTAAGAAGTATAAACTATATATCTTAATAAATTATAATTATTAATAACAACGTGTGAAATATTTCCATATAGAAGCAACATTAGGACTTAATTCTACTGTATAACATGGATCATGTTAAAGCTAGAATTTAGAAATTTAGCTAGAAGGGGCTTCAGGTCTGTATTGAGAAACTGTTTATATACTGTAGGCTTTATTAACAGTAGAGTCCTTGTTACTATTTTTTCTTTTTTTTTAGTAAAACTACACAATGGACTATTGGAGCTCTGTACACCGTAGGGAATCGAATCCCTGACTTTAGCACAGCAAATCTGGAACTTAGCTCTGACTAACAGTAGAACAAATATAATTTAGTAAAATTATTTTCCACTATGGTTTACTCATACAGCATAGCTTCATGCAGTGTGTATATGAACGATAATATTACTAACTTTAATGGGTAATGATGAAACACCTTTCGCAAGCATTTAGTAGTTCTAGGCGAAAATAATCTTACATAGCAAATTATTATCTCATAAAATATTCACTAAATTTCCAAGAGTTTTAAATTTCTTGACTCTTTGAGTTTCATAATAACTGTGCTTAAATTTTAAGATGAAATAGAAGTTTAAATGAAAGAAGAAATGTATTTGACTTTTGACTCGAAAATGGATGTGTTCTGGAGAAACGAATATAGTAAATTTCTTAGAGAAAACTTAGTAATACTTAGATTGAGAATTATCTTCTACTTAATAACATCATAAATAAATGTTATTTAATAATTATAGTTTAGTGAATTACTGGCTTTCCATAATTCTTTACGAATATTATTAGCATCTATAAATTACCAGGAAACCTAAATCCCATAATCCAAGTGCACCATTACAAAGATGATGCCTTTTGAGGTAGAAGCAGTATATAAAAGTTGTAGTCACAATCCCATTTCAGATCGTTTTTATATGGTTTTTAATGATAAAGGTTTTATCTGATGTATTAGATTTCAATACACAGAAAGTCAGAAACTGTTAGACAAGTTTTGTTTAAAGTCAGTCTACCACGTTAAGGCATTGTCCTTTGACATGGTCATCCAACCTTTATTTTATTTTATGTTAGATCTAAAGTGGAGGTTCTTCGAATATGCAATGATTACCAATGTAGAGAAAGAAAACAACTGACTACACAGAATGTTTACGAGGCATCATGTGAACTAGAGACTCCAGGAATAAAACTTCCGAGTCTTTTACCCAATCCAGGAAAATTTATATACGCACATGGGCTCCCAAAGAAATATTTTCAGGAGGGGTTCCAAACATGTATGTAGGGGATCAGCTTTTACAGTTTAAATCAACAGAATTAAAATAATATGTATTATGTGTACTTAAACAGTTTAATAAAAATTACTAAAAATATTTAATTTAAGTACGATGTTACGTTTACGTCATAATAAGCGCATTTTTTTGTGAAATATAAGGGAGCAAATGCCCCTCTTACCCCTTCCTGCGAACATCTACGGATACACACTTACACTTAGTCAAGAAATGATTTATGTCTTTTAATCTTGTGTTTTTATTCATTTTCATATTTCTCAATCAATGTATTTTATTCGATCTTAAAAGTTAATAAAAGTATACATACACTTAATCCGGTATTTTTTATGAGTCACTCATGAGTGCTTATATCTTTGTTGCTTAATGAATATCTCTCCAATGGCTAAAAACCCGGTATTCGATACCCGTAGTGAACACAGCACAGATAGCTTTCTCTCTCTCATTTTTCATGGTTGCAGGAATAGTTTCCATCTGATCATATTCATCTTCATCAATATAATTTTTTGTTTGTATGACGAATTTGTAAATGAAGTCATGTGAATGTTAATATTTTCAGATATTATTTTTTAGCTAGCAAAATATCGTTATATATTATTCATTTAGCTTCTCTCAAATTATTTTACTTAGATACCAACGTATTAATTTCTGTACTTGTCAGTGTTTTGTTATCATTAGCTAGAGCTTTAAATACTCTAACTGAGGGTAGTGCTTAAGGAAGCAAAATTAATTGTATAAAGGACAGTGTTAGATAATGTTCCCTCTCCTTATTTCTCTTGTTATTAAATTTCTATTGACCTCACTAGCTCCTAATTGTATACCCTGTCTTGTGGAAGGTAATAACTGACTTAATCAACAGATTAAGCACTTGTTTCTTTAAATTCAAAGCCAAAAGTCTATAAAAAGTTAAGATGTGCTTTTTTCAGGGTTGTTGTTTTTTTGTACTCCTCCTGTCTCTGGCAAAAATCCTAAAATCTAAATCCTAAAAAATCCTGCTCTTGTACGCCGGTGGACAGTTTCCATTTCCTATACCAAATATTACAGTAATCGAGTCAGCCAACTTTGGGTGATGGATGCAATATACATGCACACAGACACACTTATAATGGATTCTATTTACAGTAAGATGTCAATCCAGAGACTGTCTTTTATAGGATTCCTTGAGACCCCAGAAAATAAGTTTGCACGGCATTTCTTACTCCAAGTGTCATTTATTTTGATTAAACTACCATTTTTATTTACCGAATATAAGTTTTAGTAAAACTATGTATACTCTGAGTGTCAGACTGAAATAAAAATTATTTCTCTTCTTCTTGTATCGATTTTATTTGATATGCCTATACGTCTATCAAAGTCACTAGTGACAAGGAACAGTCACTCATTATTCATACAAATGTAGTTCAGAATAAACACTCATGACTCATTCATAGCAGATGGCTATACTTTTATTTATATATTAGAAATTTGCTCTAAAACATTTACCACTAAAAACAAAAGAATAGTATCATGTTTACCTATTAGTTTCTTTGTTTTAAACGTGTTTAAGATGATCAGTAGTGGGAGAACCATTTATAATGAAACTGTTTCATATTAATAGGACTGATAATTCCAAACACACTTTTTCTATGACCTGTTATGATCTAAGTCGCACTTTCGTTCGTATCTATTATGTATTGACATTTAATAGTCATCTGTACGTCCTCTTCATTGATGTTCTGCTGGAAAACACTGATTATTTGCATATGAATATCATGAGCTACTTTTAGTGTTCATTGTATGAAATACTATAAGCCATCCGCAAGTTGTGCACATGTTCAAGGACTGAGTGTTGCCTATTATTTAGGGTGCCCCGACTGTGAATAAGAGGCTTATGGTTTACATTTCTTTGTCATAAAACGTTTTCGCAATTTGGGTACTGTGGATGCGCTAAAAGAGTGACCGTCAAATCCCACTATTCAGTCAGCCAATGGTAACCCAAATTTGGCGGTGGGTATTGTTGACTAGCTGCCTCTCTCTTGTTTATCAACTCCAGATGAGGGGCGGCTATGGTTTGGTAACCCTTGTGTAGGTTTTTGCCCAAAACCTCTGAACTAGCGTAAATCTACCACATTCCAATTCGAGTTATTTTAAATATTATGTATATGATCATATAAAACAGAAATTTACAAAAGGTTAATAAGCAGAATTTCCTATTTTTATTATATGAAGGAAATATATAATGTTGCGCTTTCTTATTAATATCATACTTGAAGTTAATGATGTGTTTGTCAAAAAATTGATGTAATAATTTTGAACCCTAATTTTCTATTCAATAGTATGACATCAAATTGCATTGGTACAATTTTAAATTAGAGAAATTAAAAGTTATATTTACCTTTTATATTTATTTTGTGGCTGGGCGAGATGGTGATCGAAGCTTCCAGGGTTGGAGACGTGATGCCACATTCTGTACTTTTAGTTGTGAGTGTGTTACAAAAATGACAGTGAATTCCCCAATAAATTGGCCGTTTTTCTTCTGGTCAGTAGTTCAAAATTAGGGACAAGTATTCTTGAACACTACGGGTCTCTGAACTGGCCGATTAGCCAAGATGCGGGTTTATTTGTATTAATTATCGTTTATATGACTCTATCATTGATGTTGGTTGCTGGTTACACTAGTTTATTGTTAACAAGTATTTCGAGTTATTTTTGGTATTGTTCATATAATAGCACATAATTCACTGGTGAGTTGCACGTGAACACTACGAGTTATTTTTGGTATTGTTCATATAATAGTACATAATTCACTGGTGAGTTACACGTGAACACTACGAGTTATTTTACTCTCGGTATAAGAAAGAATTTAATTCACTAGGCTATTAATAAA
>NW_013667032.1:149686-167548 GCF_000517525.1 Limulus polyphemus
ACTGGTGAGTTGCACGTGAACATTTCGAGTTATTTTTGGTATTGTTCATATAATAGCACATAATTCACTGGTGAGTTGCACGTGAACACTACGAGTTATTTTTGGTATTGTTCATATAATAGTACATAATTCACTGGTGAGTTACACGTGAACACTACGAGTTATTTTACTCTCGGTATAAGAAAGAATTTAATTCACTAGGCTATTAATAAAAGAAGTATACAAAATGTGGACATGGAATATTTTCCTTACTAATTTCGTTCAAGCCACATAAATTGAACGATATGGATTCTTGTAAACAACCAAACAATCGTATCACTGAAGTTATACGTTTAAATAATTACAGCATAGAATATGAATGTGACTTTATTATTGGGACGTTATTATTTGTGGAATATTGGCTTGACGTTCTAATATGAATAGAGATTGACCAAACTTATCAGGAATTGTTGCACATTTGAGTCATACGGGATTCTACAAGACCGAAATGTCACATTCACACAGGGTGGTACCCTGTTCCGTATTTAACGCTATTAAGGATACTGCTAACGCAGATTTTTCATGAGGGGGATATTTTCTCTACCACCACTCTTATCGTGCCTTGCCACCAAAATACCCTGACCTAACCCTAACTAATTATGTGGCTTTCTGAAAATATGAGTCTATCATCATAATCCAACAACCAAAGGATACGCTGCAACAGATTTGGACGTTTTCTGAGAAGATAATACATGCTTCTATGTATAATATCAATATCAGTATGGTTGGAATATTCAAACATGATGGTGGTAGTATTGACCTATTGCTATGATGATAACCCTAGTGCCTTTTCCAAAAACCAGGTTAGTGCACTTTCTGTAATGACTTATTCATGTTTGCAAAATATTTCGACTGTATATTCACAAAGTTTGCCCAACAGACCATACTGGCTTCATAACCCACCCTATCTGTAATGTGAAGGCAACATTTCAAAGTTATTCACATGAAATATAATCACATTCTGCACTGTTTGTTAGAATAACAATTAAACTAATATAAACTATTCAGTTGTTTTAATCTCTTGTGTTTATTTTAACTTGCTAATACAGCAACTATGAATTAGATGAGTTATCTGTGCATCCAAACAAAACAAATATTTCAAATGACAGTATTATTGGATACAAGCCGATAGCTAACATACCTGACACTGGCCCTCTGGAATTTAATTTTTTGTTTGTTTCAAATTTTTTCGTTCATAGCCGTTCCTAATTTTGAGCTGATACACTAAAGGGAAAGCAGCTAGTCAATAGCATCCAATGCCAATTCTTGGGCTACTTTTATCTGACAGATAGTAGGATTTGGTTATCACTCTTACAGCACAACTACTGGCAAAAAGTGCGAAGGGAGAGTTTTTTTTTGGCAGCAGGAAACCATGAAACCTTAGTATTGATAGTCCGGAACGCTAACTACTAGAACACGCCCAGCCCAACGTCAAGAAAAGTTGCAAATATTTACATGTATGTGAAATTAAAAGTTGACCGTAAAAAAAAGAAAAAATGAATTGTTACGTTCTTAGAAAACATCTACCAAAACGATTGTTTGATTGAAAATCTGACTAGCAGGGTGCGTCCATTAAGCAATGAAATCCAATAATACCAAATAATTAAGAGTAACACAGGAACATTATTAAACTGAATTTGTCTGTACAAGTAATATCTCGTTAAAAGAAATACAAAGATAGATAAAAGACAAAAAAGTATAGAATAAAGGATAAAAACATTAGATTAACTGTATGTGCCATTCGTAATTCATAATCAAATAAAATAGGAATGATCGGCTCTTGTGTAATTTTAAAACCAAATAAATAAAATACAACTTTAGTAAAAATAAAATATAACTTTAGTAAAGCGTTGTATTTTATATATTTATTTGAGAATAAATCATGTTAAAAAATAATATAAAATAAGCAATTACAAAATACTAAACAAATTAAACGTGTGTGCGTGTGGGGGTCTAAGTGTCCTTGGGGCGTGCAAAAGATTCATAAGCTTTAAGACCATAAAGCATTATAGGCTTAAGGACCATAAGCTTCATAATCTTTAGGCATAGGTGAAAGCATCGTAACCTCGCTGCTTTGTTTTTTCTCTCTCTCTGTACTTTGGGTATGACTGTCTATCTAAAGTCTTTTTTTTTAGACTGGCAGGAAACGAAACAAATGCTCGATAACACATAAAAAAAGATGTCTTGACGTGGTGGCATGGCTTTAAATTACGCTCATCCATCAATTTTGGGAGGGATCGTTTCTGACTTATTGTGTATTGAAGTAGAATGAGTCAAACAGTCTTTCAATGAGATTAAAAACCGTCTTATAGTGGCTTATACCGATCAGAAACGACATTATAGATTGCATCCTGTCTGTAGTGGTTATAAAAGCTTAGTTGACGGTTCCATTGAGTCTGGTAAGAAAGGGAAGATAATATTATTTATAAAGAAATGTGGTAAACTATTAATTGATTACAGTATGATCATTACAAATAATGTGGCGCATTGTTAGTTAAAATGTAATTATTCAGTCCAAAAATGAATAGATTTTCTCCTAGCCAGACGGTTTCCAACATTATGGGCCATCCGCCATCTTGGGGTCATAGGTCAAATATTTCTAATCTTCTGCCTTACTACTTGTTATAATGTCATAGGTAAAAGACTGTTTTCATAGTTAGTAGGTTTTCCTTATTTTAGTATAAAACATTTAAAATTCAATTGTATTCATTATAAAAACTAAGTAGAAAGAGGCTTATATGATGAAATTGTCTTATACGTAGTAATATTAACAATAAAAGTGTGTGATATAAAAATTAGGACGTATCTCTGTACACATCTCTAGATTCAAACGATGCATATAGTTTTCATCTTATCAGGTTTTTTTTAATCCCTTATGATTGAAGAATGTCTCTTAATTACTTTCATTAGTCGATAGAAATACATATACAGCACACAGGGTTACGTTAACAGAAATTATCTTAATAGAATCACGCGAACCAAGAAATTCTATTTTGACATAATTCATATTTATAATTGAAAACAATAGGCACGATCACAGCTTGTAAAATTAATTATTAAGGAATTGCGTAATTGATAATTAGCTTAAATTAGTATCCTGAAATTTCATTTATATGAATAAATGTATATCTTGTATAAATTATTTGTTTGTTGATGACTTCACTCTTATAACTCTCATTTCTGTGTCATTAAACGTTATAAAATGTACAGCTTGAATAACGAGAATATAAGTTAAACTATTATTAATTCTCATCTTGGGAATAATGGTTTTACTGTGTTTTTCTGGCATATATAAGCTATAATATAAAGTTTTTTCAATACCTACAAAATATTTTTTCTTACCACATGCCAGAGTAACAGATACTAAATACAGCAAGATTTCTTTCATTCTATTAAACCTGTTAAGCTTGTATGTTAGTTCAGTGTGTTTAATTTATTCGCCACATCATAGCATGTGTTATTTTTTAACCTCAACATAATATTGTTTTGAGATGCTTTATTTGAAAATACAATTACGCTGAAAATGTAATTTAGTTTTTAATAGCACAGAATGATCCTTTTATATACCAATAAAATATAATTTCCAAAAACTCAAATAGTAAATCATCAACATTCATATTTGGTTATCATTAAGTCCTCATAAGAGCTATTAAAATTAAAAAAGGCCAGATGATATATTCCAACATCAAGAAACGAATCAGAAATTTGAGCGACCGGGTTACTAGTCGAAGAGCCATGAGTTCCATTAGATGATCAGTTTATTTGCCCCAGCTTTGGAAGAGACCTTGTCTTTGACATCGACAGTTGGTGCCCCACAGGTTACAACGACAAGAGGAACTCCCACAACAAGAGTTTGGACGAACATCACAGCTTCTCCCACGAGCAATACAAGCTCTCCTGTAGGATATAAATGTTACTTCATTTTCGACGAACTCTGAGTTAATGAATACTAGGAAAACACACACACACATATATATAGATCGAGCATTAAATGTTTTTGCTTGAATGCAAAGCTGCACAATAGGCTATCTGCGTTGTTCCCACACCTCGGGGATCGAACTTTAATTTTTTAAGCTCTCAAGTTTACCGCCGAGCCATCGATTTGTTTGGTTTAGGGGTTGTCTACTGATACAATGAAAGTTTTGATATCAGTATTATTTTCTAGGTTCTCAGGAGTATTTTTTATTATGCATGAAAATGTAACCTAATGTATTTTATAACCTGAGATTATTAAAGGAAAAGGACTTATGTTCAAATCATATACACTGAATATAAAAAAGACTAAAAAAAACTTACTTATGAGCAAAAGGCAAAATCTGTTGCAATTTTTCTCGGTATTCTTCAAGCTGTTCTTCTTCTGAAAATGTAAGATGAAAAATATCTTATATATAATTTATAAAAATTAAGTTAGATCAAAGTTTGTAACAAATAATTTTGTACAAATTTCTTATGGATAGAATAATTCTACTAGTATTCTCCTGATATTTCTGAAATGACTCAAAACTTTCATAGCTGACAGATAGTGAAAGAAAATGTAAATCAAACAATTGGATATTAAACGTAAACGCATAAAGAACCAAAAAAATTGGATTTTTTGAACTGGTATCGTGAGATAGAACAGACGAAAGACATTTTAACGTGATATTAAAACGAACGCTGTAAAACATTATATCTTGGGATTACTTGGAAAACTATTCACATGTTAAACTGCATTGATTTTCAGCATATTTTGTGAATATTTTTTTGTTGAAAAAAGGGTATTCACATTATATGAATTTGAATTTCTAGAACATGATTGTTTTAGACATTTTCCATACTGACGTCTTCGTTTATTTATTTTTGTTAATAGTATTATTTTATACTTAATATAATTTATGAAGTACAATGTTCAACTTATATAGAAAACAAGTGGATAGTAATAATGACTAGTTTAGTCGTTCAGAGCAATACAAGTTCTGTAGTGTTAGATATACACGACTGTTTAATTTAAATTGAATACTAGAGTTATGATTTAGATAGTTATAGTGCACGAGTGTTAAATTTAGTATTTCTAAAAGCGATAATTTATCGTAGGTTTTCTTATGTAACTGTTTACGAATCATTTGTTGTGTAGTTCAGTTGTTATGATTTGACGTCACCTTACTCGAACTTTCTGTATTTTTTCGTTGCTATAAGTGAGTATTGTTACATCATAATGTCGCGTAGTTTGAAGAAAGTTCTGGGCCTCAGTCGGGCAATATGTACATGTAGACGACCAAGTTAGTGCAAGTAAGTAAGTTAAGTTAGTGAAAGTGAAGTTAAACTGTGTGTCAGTTTAGCCATAACAGGTGATCTCTAAAGTGAGTTTCACAGCTTGTATTGTAATAACAGAGTAGAGGAGAATAATTTTTCGTGTCAAAGGGCATTCTAAACTAAGTGAATCCATTTGCGTGGACATTGACGGAAAAGAGACAAGTATTTAAAGCTCTGGATACAACTGTGATAACCAATAATGTAACGAATTTATGCATATACGTTTCTCTTGTTTTGAATATATTATTTTAAAACAGTTGGATTGTATGCTGTTTGTTTATTGTTGAAAGTTGTCGCTAACAAGTGAAATACACCTACTGTGAAAAATCCGGCCCAATAAAACCTGACAGGTAGGAACGGAGTAAGTTTGCTCCTGATCATCTTTTAAATAGTCTTTTGTTTAAAACATCATTAAAACTATCACAGGATCAACTAATCAGATGATAAATATTTCTAATAGCGCTACAATATGCCTGTTATTTCTCATATCCTCACGTGTATAAAATAATCCTACAGGCTTACAGTTATGTAAGTATCTGTAATTCTCATTTGTTACATCAAATAACTATATTATTAGAATCACATTTTTTCTGTAATTATAAGAGCTTATAATACAGGTTTAGTAACGTTTCTAAAGGAAGAAACATCAACTATGAAGCAATGATAAATGTTTTGATTTTTTGTTAACATAATGGATGAGCCTAGCATGGCCTGGTGGTTAGGGCGCTGGATTCGTACACCGCGGCTCATGAGTTCCAATCCACTCACCGAAAATGCTCGCCCTTTTACTCGTGTGGGCGTTATAATTTGAATATCAATTTGAAGAACAATCCAAGGGTTGGCAATGGGTGGTGTTGACTAGTTACTCTCTAATTTAGGGACAGCTAGCGCAGATAACCCTTGAATAGCTTTGACCGAAAATCAAAAACAAACAAATTAATGTTTGCATAAGTTTTAAACAATTCATTTATCATATCTGTTGCCAGCAAGGATATGCATTAAAGGCCATAACTAGAGTTCAATAAAAGTAATAAATATATATATTTCCATTATCAGTCAATACACCCAGTTCCCCATGGGCGCAGCAATATGTCAGCAGACTTACAACTCTAGAAATCGGGTTTCGATACCCGTGGTAGGCAGAGCACAGAAAGCCCTTTGTGTAACTTTGCGCTTAACTACAAACAAACAATACGCACACCAGTGCCAGTGGTTAAACGGTAAGCTTGACGACTTACACTTAAGATATGAAGTTCAATACTCGTGATGGGCACATTGCACATAGCCTATCGTGTAACTTAGAGTTCAAACCCAAACAAATTAATTAATTAACACAGATAGGCGCTTCAGTGAATTTAAATACATGTAAAGTAAGCTCAAAGAAAATTTCATGGAGATATTTGAAATAATTCAATTAACTTTGAAATAATTGGTAAATAAAAGTTTATTGGGCTTGAAATATTTTATTTTATTAAGTCAAATCAAGTCGAATTAAGGCGAATCTCCGTTTCTAAAACAATTCCATGACATTTGAAATGATTTAGTGAAAATAATGATATGAAAATATTCAAATGTTCAGAAAAAGAAATTATTGCACAATTTTTACACCTAGCATCCTCCAAAAGTAATCTAACTTTGACTTACATTTAAAAGAACGTAAAGCAATTTCTAAAGAAAGCAATGTAACGACACAGTTATTTTGTATGTGATTAAAACTCCATACTTTGAGAAAATGCATTCCTGTACTTCGTGAGTTTCTGAATTAGGGAAAAAACAAGAAAGCTTGATAGTTCTTGAATAAACATTGAACAGGTGACAGGTAATTCGTATGAAGTAATTGATTATTGACTCAATCTTATAAACGAAATAAATCTTTATTCTTCAACTAGCTGTACTGAATACATGATGAAATGTAATAATAAGGTAAGGTCCACAAGACGGATAGAATTAGCTCCCAAACTTGGTTGAAAAGTTCAATTAAAAAGGTATAAAATCAGATGGTCTGTATGACAAACTAAAACATGACTAATTCATATTTAACGTGTGACAATTAGAAGGCTGTTAGGAAAACATTCACACAAGGCATAGCTTCTCAACTCTAGCGTCTTATTCGAATTCTCTGAAAGAACTAATACATTTCAGAAATAGAGATAGCGCGAAAAAAGAAAAACAGCCAATAACAAAGTTACATGAAGGGGTAACATTTCACAAGAAAACAGTGCCCCCTATGCAGCTAAAATGCCGACAGACGAGATGCTGTCTCAGTCAACAACACTGACACACTGCCGTATCGCGTTCTCACTTTAAAGTATGGCGGTCACTCACTGCGCACATTTCAGTTAAAGTATCAGTGCACTAGATTATAAGGAAGTAAGTTAACAGAGCTAGACACCACATTTTGATAAACTATATTTATGATGAAAACGTTCTAAATTAATGATCTTTTCTAATGAATATCGCACATAGAATTAGAGATAAAACTGAAGTGTAATATATTCTTTTTTACATTGTATATGAACTCCCAAATTTTCACCAGCAGCTATGAAAATTAGTCAAGTAACCAAATAACATGTTTTTTTTTCCTTTTCATCTCGTAGGATTTTCCATGTTCAAAATGGGACACTAGTCAATGGAGAAAGTTAAAATTATTCTGCTTTTTTACAACTCAAATACTACTCAAGTTTTGGAATAAATGTCGGTCTCGATAGCTCGATCAGTGCTGTCTTCTTGTTAATAACTCCGTTAGTAAGATAGTCTGAGAAATGTTAAATATGATATCATAAAATATAATATAGTTGCTAAAGTAAAATCATAGCTCAAAGCATCCAATGTTTCTTAGAAAATAAATAAGTACTTTCTTTATCAGTAATCTTCCCCGACTTATTCAAAGAGCAGATTTAGCTGTTCTATAAATACGTAAATATAAATATAGAAACTTATGACATTCAAGCATTGCAGCTAAGCCCTATTTTGTTTCGTCTTGTTGCAATTCATATGACCACTCTTTCTCAAAGAAGCTGGTTTGTAAGTGGATTTTGAATTAATAAGATGAACGACTGGCGTCACAGATCACCATGACAACTGTTTCTAGTTACTAATATTACGCACAAATTCAAGTAACATATCATCTGATACATCAGTGAACAGGTCATAGTTAAGAAGCTTATTGTATTTTTCCCTCAAAAATATATAGGAATTACGACATCAACTATTTGATAAATGAAAGTTATTATAGCGTAATTTGAGTAATATGTGTATTTAATCTATACTAATAACAATAAAACAGAATAATTTTAAAAACTTAAAAATAATATTTGCTTGAATACAATGTAGAAGCACCGCAGATCGTCTGACAAAAAGATGTATATAACCTATAGCAGAGCATTACTGATTAAATGTTTAGATGGAGTGAACTCACATAAATTTATAGATATATATACAAATTTGAAAATATATTTAGTACAAGACCTGATTCATAGCCATATAAACAAACATAAAACATAATTACGAACATATCTTAATTTATTTAGAAACTTTCTAACTACCTGGTACCATTAACTTACTTAACTTTTGTAAGCTCACAAGTGCTTGTTACAAAAGGTGATTCATTTCTATGTTGAAATGGTATTGTATTATAAAATATATGAAAATTTAAACAAGTTCAATGAATTGTTTTAAATTTTATTTCTACTCTGTGTTTATGTTAGGCGAATATGTTGGTTTTCTTTAACTAACATGTGATTTCTGCAGCTGTTTGTTCCAGTCATTATTCGATGTTTCTTAGTCACAGTCAACATCTTATCTGTCAGACAGATAAGATGTTGACTTACTGTCGGAATTTAAATGTTTTAGTTGGTTTGTTCTTCAGAATTGTTTCCTTTAAGAACATTTCTTAGAAAACTTACTAAAGTGTGTGTGTGTTATTAATATTAATAAATTTATTATAGGAATTCTTAAATGTTGTTTTTATCTATTTAGGGATTTTTGAAGCATTTGATAATCGTTATAGAAATAGTCTCTGTTGTGCAGTTTAAATAACAAGCAATCCAATTATCTATTGCGAAAACAATTAAGAAACACACCATACACTTTTATATATAAAAGCATTTGAAGATGCTTGTATCACTTACCATTTGGGGCATAAGGGGTTCCTATGATCGTGTCTGCTAACATCACCAAACCAAAGATTACAGCAATGGCAATGTAGTTCATGACTGGGTAAAATATGGGAACTAGACAATATAATGAAATCAGTTAACTATGAAATACAAAACCGAATTACAGACAAGAGGAGATCGATATCCTCAAAGCTGACTACCACAACTAAAAAAAAATAATATCAGAAGTTTAACCCTTATCAATTTCTGATACGCCGACTTAAGTAAGATGCATTACAACCACATTCTTCATTAACTAACATAGTTTAGCTGTAATCTATACCATTTTATATTTTTATAACTTTCTGAGAAACGCTCATTTTCCATTAAAATGTACTTTTTGTAATGTTACTCTGCAAATCTGGACTAAGTATAAATATTAGATGTGTTGTGATGAGAAATAAGATGTTTAACAATGAACCAGTTTCTTTCTATTTACGAAACTTCAAGATTGTTTTATTTTCAGATTTGTTATCGTACTTTCTTTGTTGTTTTATATTGTATCACTAATATAAATGTTTAAATTTGTTTTTTTGTGCAACTTCCCCTACTACTAACAAAAAATGTCGGTAAATGTTATGTATATGAATTTAACTAAAGAACCAGATTCAACAAATCCAGAGTGGAAATCACTAAAATCAAATTACACTCACAATGGTTGTTACGTCTTACATTTTCATATTTTTATTTGTTTGTTATGGATTTCGCGCAAAGACTAGAGGGAAGGCAGCTAGTCATCACCACCCACCGCCAACTCTTGGGCTATTCTTTTACCAACGAATGGTGGGATTGACCGTCACATTATAACGTCCCCACGGCTGAAAGGGCGAGCATGTTTGGTGCGACAGGAATTCAAACCCGCAGATTGTGAGTCGAGCGCCCTAATCACCTGGCCATACAGGGCCTACATTTTCTTATGAAAAGTGAATAATGTTTTTGGCTACAAGGACGTCACAATTTTTTTTTTGCATCCTACTTCTTAATTTAACTGTCGCTAAAATTACTACATGACAAAATTTCATATATGAAGATTAATATTAGTTCAAAAACTTACAGACAAAAGAGTGTGTACAGCTGTAAGACAAAGTTTAGGTTGAAAAATAGGTATTTATGGTTTGTGTTAAGATTAAATATAATAATAATAATTGTTTAAAAAAATCTAAAACTTGAATTTTGTAAGGTACTATATACAACTTTAAATTGGATTTATTCTTGAGAATATTTAGTTATCTTGAAATTACCCATAGTAACTTCGTGTCAGTGGCGCTACCTGTAGCAAATGGAAGAAATTCAAAGCAGAATAAATGTTTAATGCTTGCATATACACTTCACCCATCAGCCAACTACACATTTTGAATACTTACATCTCTTTGAAAGTCTTGAGTGTTTATACGACCAGCATGGCGGTCCAGGTTTCCTAACGTGTGTGTGTTTATGTTGCCAATGTTTTATTCCAAAGCAAACAATGGAAAGCAAAATATTCTAGACACGCTTTAGTCTCTGTGAAATATTTTTGTTCATTCAATACTATTAGTTCCAGTGATTTTTAGGTACTGAAGTACAACATTATGTGTAATACACTGAGCTAGTTAGTGCACACACTCATAACTGTGCACCTGTAAAAGAGCTTTTAACACAGAACGCACTTAGTTAGAGAAGATAAAAAAATAACAAAATCCGCCAATCATCTATTTCAAACATACTCTATGTATGGACTTTCTTTTCTGCCTTTTAATTACATAAAACTAAATATCAAAACTCTTATTTAGTTACTCGGTAGAATGGATACTTCCCGAGTTTCATGTAAATTTACATTTAAAAAGCAATAACGTGCACTTTAGAATAACTATTTCCAATTTTGTTCTAAGAACGAATTCACTATCAAATTTAGCTTCAATCACGTGAATTTCTAGAACGATATGAATCATTAAACAGCAGAAAGATTGAAATGACATCCAAGAATTTTGAAATACCAATTCGTACTCAGATTAAACATTTCCCAACTTGAATTTGTATTCTTTTTTAGATTTGAAACCAATGATTTTGATATTGAAGTTTGGTTGTTGTTGTTGAGCATAAAACTACACTACGGGCTAAGTGTGCTATCTACTTCTAGCGTCGTAAGCCAATGGGAGACTTGAATTTGGAGTGTTTCAAAAGTGTTATTCAAATCTCTTCCTTTAATAATTGCCATAATGGAAAACTGTATGCACTCGTTAGCCGATATCACGACTCAAAAGATGCCTTCAATATAATTAATTTCTCTATTTTTAGCGCTTGATTATTAATTTTCAGACTTTAATTTATACAAGGAATCACCTAGTGATTGAGTTTTATGTATGCTTTCCTAAAGTCAAAAGAAAATATTAGTTAGATATTAAAAAGTGTATCTAATATAAATGAATTAAAATTACTCTGGAAGTTATCATTAATTTTATCAGTTCTTTGGAAATATTTTTAAGGTATATATGAATAACGTCATTTTTTTTGTTTCATATAACATAGACCTTAGTGGACGGACTTTTTAACTTTTATAATATATTCTACATATCCACCAAATACTGGAGAGGCTTGCAAATCAAACATGAATATCTTTACTCATTTAACTGGAATTTCTAGGATTTGAATTTTTCGATATAAGTTCTAGGTTAGAAAATGTCAGTGTGTGTAAACTATTTTGTGGATTCTTGGTTGAAAGAGAACGTTTCATTCTGTACAACTTGCAACGTTCTAGTTTAACTATTCTTCGACTGGGAATTAACAAAATGTCTCTGCAATAATATCAAACGCTGTAGCTTTACTAGTGATTCTGTAATAAAATCAAACGTTGTAGCTATACTAGTGATTCTGTTATAGAATCAAACGTTGTAGCTATACTAGTGATTCTGTAATAAAATCCAACGTTGTAGCTATACTAGTGATTCTTAATAAAATCCAACGACTGTAGCTATACTAGTGATTCTGTAATAAAATCCAACGCTGTAGCTATACTAGTGATTCTGTAATAAAATCAAACGCTGTAGCTTTACCAAGGTTTCTACAGTAAAATAATATGTTGTAATTTTACCAGTTTTTCTGCAGTAAGATCAAATGCTATAGCTTTACTAACATCGAAAACTTTATCATACTCTGTATTCTTCTTCTTGAACCAGTTTCATAACTTCTTAGACTACTCACTACGCACACTATCTGAATCTCACGTGACCTAAGTTGAATAAAACATAAAACATACTGAATTCCTAAACGTCCTGTATTTAAATGTTATTATTATATTGCAATTATTGAAGCTTTAGTTTTAACAATAAAGTAATTTGACTAAAATATATATCCATCTTTAGAAAATGCTTCATATTTTAAGAGCTCGATCATAGCTCTATGAAACTACAAAGCGAATCAATTATTATCTGTCTAATGGGTTGGACAGCTATTTTACACATGATCGGAACAAACGAGCTGCACATTTATCAATCACTAAATCAATCAACTTATAAGATAAAGTGTGTAATATACACTGATTGTACAGATAAAAACTCAGACTCCGTTTAAAACATATAACCACATGAAAACTAATGTTGACAAGACGTATCAGTACAAAATGCTCGCCAAAAATATATGGACATATCTTATGAAAACTAATGTTGACAAGACGTATCAGTACAAAATGCTCGCCATAGCGAACTCCAAAAATATATGGACATATCTTCATAGCGAACTCCGAGTGATCGCTTTCACGCCATATTGGTCTGTTGCCATGTTTCATGACCTCAGTTAAGCTATGACATATGTGTAGCATAATATATATCCACTGTTATTTCAAAAGTTCAATCAGTTGGTAATAACTAGAAGGCTATGGCCTGGTATATTGAGTTACACTCTCCAGATTTTCCCAAATAAATGGTTCAATAATGTTAAGATCTAGGATAGGGGCAGACAAATTTCAACATATTAATATTGTTACTTTAACGACGTAAAAATGTAAAAAAACTGTGTCATGGGCCATATAACCTGTTCATTTACAACATATTGATACCTACAGATATTTAAGTGTGAAACTTACTCATTCAATATACAAAATGAAGCCCATAATAGATCAGCAGATTAGAAGTATAAAGTACTTCTGAATTGTTGTTAGATAAAGTTAGTGAATATGATTACACATTGAACCATAAAAAATGTTACACGCTATAATTAATATACGAATATATATTTTAATTACAAAGTCCAAAGGTTATTCGTAGATAGCTAGGCCTACAACTAGTTATTACCATATATCGCATTATTCTGTTAACTTATCTAAGCCTTTTCTTACAGATATATAGTATTCCTTGGTTCTTTTTGAGAAGACGATTTGTTTTCAGAGGAGTTAAGAAAATCACAGATGAAAAAGGAAAGAAAAAGCAGTAACGTTATTAACTTTGATCGGAACTTTTTTTTCAGCATTTTATAACTAAAATATTTTATCATATAAAGATAGCTTGAATGCTGACTTAAGTAGAAGAATCACGCGTCGAAGGAAACTGTTTGTAGTGATGAGAACTATGAACCAGGAAATAACGCCCATGATTCAAAGATTCCAAAGATATGTATTAAGTTTCCTTAGTGTATATGTTTGTAGAAATCTTAGAACAAAGTAATAGAGGGTTACTGAAACAAGAGATGTAAACAGTTTAGTGTGGTTATATATTAGTTAGATAATACTCGAGAAGGAAACATAGCACAAAATAGAGATAATATGCTAAGCGATAGTTGTTAATAGCTTTCAACTGGTAATCCTAACTGACACATATGTCACTTGACTATCATCGCAAAGAATCTTTAATACAGAAGCGTGCCTATTAACCATCTGGCAAAAGTACGACAAGCTGACTATACTCCTGATAGGAAGAACTAAGACTATACTGTACTTACCAGTTTCAGTGTTCAATGTAGGCAGTCTGCACTCAGTATTGGAGTTATCACCGTAAGAATCCGTCTCTTCCATCTCTTGAGACATTTATTTACCACAGTTATTTTTTTTTGTCTTTCTGAGCATGCGTAAATTGGTTGATCGATAGGAAATGTATATCTATACTGTTCTAAACAAGTTTCAACTCTGAAACCCGTGATGCCGACTACTGAATTTCGTTAAAATGCTGAGTTACAATTTTAGTTTTTGGGGGAGGAAATTGAATTTCCCTTTTACGATGTTGACTAGCATAGAGATCCTATCGTCATCTTAAAGCAGTCTGATTTTATAGAAATAACAAAAGCTGTTTTGGTGACGGGTTATTTGCAGATATCACATTAACCATAGGTTATTACGGACGTGAACGCTGAAAAAATGTCGAGATTGCTTTGGTGCCTGCTGGTGCATGAATGCCTGGTGAAAATTTATTGTAAAATTTAAGATAATGTGCCTTGATACCTAGTGCTCAGGGGATGTTAACCTTAACATTATATATTTGTGACACTCTTTGTGATGACCCCCAGAGGCTTAGCGGTATAGAAGTTTATAACGCTAACAAACAAGTTTCGGTACCCGTGATGGGCGCAGTACAGGTAGCCCATTCTGTTGCTTTGCGCTTAACTACAAATAAACATTCTTTGGTTGTTAGCTATAAAACTATATGTTTACTACGCTATTTGTAGAGTGTATGCTAAAATATGTATCATAATTCTCACTTCTCAGTAGATTTTATGACCAAACAAGTGAAAATTGTGTATGAAATTAACTCAATACTGTCTGGGCGTATCAATTTTTATTAATAGTTCAGAGAATAGCCTTAATACTGCATGACTGGACATGACTTTTGAAATATTTTAGAGAGTAATATATGTTTGGATTTTTGTTTTGTAGCACAAAGCTACACAATGGGCTATATGCGCTCTTTCCACCATGAGGAAACGAACCCCGGATTTTAGCGCTGTACGTCCGTAAACTTACAGCTGACCCATATCAGGGGTCTTTTCCGTTTGTTTTGAAAATAACAACAGTAATGGAATAAAATAAAATAATTAATAGTAAAACATTATATGATATTTATTTAGTGAATTCTGTGATATTAAACAATATTTTTTGAATAAATCTTCATCTTTGTTTCTATTTCTCCATATAAATTCACAAAGATAAGTTTGTTTGTTTCTTATGGATTTCGCGCAAAGCTACACGAGGGTTATATGCGCTAGCCGTCCTTAATTTAGCAGTGTAAGACTAGAGATAAAGGCAGCTAGTCATCACCACCCACCGCCAACTCTTGGGCTACTCTTTTACCAACGAATAGTGGGATTGACCGTCACATTATAACGTCCCCACGGCTGAAAGGGCGAGCATGTTTGGTGGACGGGGATTCGAACCCACGATCCTCAGATTGCGAATCGAGCGCCCTAACCACCTGGCCATGCCGGGCCCACAAAGATAAACTGGGCCACATACTTGATTTATTCAAAAGAATATTGGTTAATATTGCAGAATTCACTAAATAAATATGAGTAACTACTAATTATGGCTTTTGTAGTAACTCAGAGAATAACGTCAATACTGGTTAATCATGATCTTTGTAGTATGACATTTGTGCAGAATGCTCTCGATATAGCTGGTTATGTCTAACGGAGAGTGAATTATTGACATATAATGATCGTAAATATTAATCAAATAAAAAAATGGTCATGATACTGATTGGTTCTGATTATTGTAATAACTCAGATGGTACTCGCAGTAACAGATTAGTCATGATAATTTTTTATATTGAAGTTTCAATGCGAGTTAATATTTTAATTTTATTTGTTTGTAGTTAAGCACAAAGCTACGCAATGGACTGTCTATTCTCTGCCCACCACAGGTATCGAAACCCGGTTTTTAGCGTTGTAAGTCCGCAGACATGCCGCTGTGCCGCTAAGTGGCATAACCATACATAATCTCTACTGAGATACTGAGACTACTGTATGAACTAAAAAATAATAATTAACGACTACTCTGTATTAAAAATATTACCAACAGTACACAAGAATGACAGACAGTTAACTACCAACAGTACACAAGAATGACAGACAGTTAACTATCAACAGTACACAAGAATGACAGACAGTTAACTATCAACAGTACACAAGAATGGCAGACAGTTAACTACCAACAGTACACAAGAATGACAGACAGTTAACTATCAACAGTACACAAGAATGACAGACAGTTAACTATCAACAGTACACAAGAATGACAGACAGTTAACTATCAACAGTACACAAGAATGACAGACAGTTAACTACCAACAGTACACAAGAATGACAGACAGTTAACTACCAACGGTACACAAGAATGACAGACAGTTAACTACCAACAGTACACAAGAATGACAGACAGTTAACTACCAACAGTACACAAGAATGACAGACAGTTAATTACCAACAGTACACAAGAATGACAGACAGTTAACTACCAACAGTACACAAGAATGACAGACAGTTAACTATCAACAGTACACAAGAATGACAGACAGTTAACTATCAACAGTACACAAGAATGACAGACAGTTAACTACCAACAGTACACAAGAATGACAGACAGTTAACTATCAACAGTACACAAGAATGACAGACAGTTGACTTAACTTCAAACAAATATTTTTCGACACTATTCTAAATTTTTGTAAATAATTTATTCATTCTAGTATATATGATTATTCTAGTAGCATCCGTTGGGAATCGGATGCCTTCTTTCAACTACTAAACTAGATAACATGACTTAATTAAAGCCAAGTGCTGCGCTCAAGCCTATTTAAGTGATTAAACAATTAAGAACGTATTCAACTACCTCTATTATCCAGTACTTGACGCTTACCTATATAATGGACATTAATCCCTCCAAACGCTTAAAACTACAGGCGATCATTTTAAAGCATGTTGCATAATGCCTCAAATGAACAATACCTTTCTCAGATTTACGTCTGTGGCTTTAGGAGCGACAACTTTCGGAAAGTAAAAAAAGAATGGGATATAAGATAATGGAAAGAAACAAAGAAGCCTGATTCCATGTTTGGTGAAAGCATATTAAGACCATGCTTTGGGTATATTATTAATCAAGTACACACTAACAGAAAATTCGAATAAACAAATCCCCAGTCAGTACTAGTGAGAGTGTAGTTATCTCCTAACCAATAGGGGAAGGTAAGGTAAGACGGCCATTTTAACTTGGGATAAGATTTTCACCTATTAAAATTAACGTCTTGAAAAAAAAAAAAGCAAAAGATTTTAAAATGAACCTCATTTTACTATAAAAGATTATTTTTTTCAGATACTGAAAAACGCAGTTCTTGGGATTGGATACGTTTCAACTACAATCCGTGTACCATCTTCAATATATATATATATATATATATATATATATACTTTACAGAGCACT
>NW_013667032.1:168548-191244 GCF_000517525.1 Limulus polyphemus
ATATATATATATATATATATATATACTTTACAGAGCACTGATGATGTAACTTATAGATTCCAATTGTTGCTGTAGTGCTTTTGTTTTTAAGAGAATAAAATATTGAATTCATTAACGCCTTTTTACTCTATTAGGCTGCTTTTAAAGATGAAACAGATTTCTTATATTAGCATATTGTAATTCACAGATGATCGATTTGTTGTGTTGGTCGTAATTATAGGAACCGATGAAAAGAATGTAATTTTATAATTATTTATGACAATATACATTTAAATATAAAAACTATTGATTAAAAAAGGTTACACGGACAGGGATGGCTTAGTGGTTAGAGTGACCAAACTGCGAATCCTTGGATTCATGGTTCGTGTCCTGTTGCTGCAAAAACGCGTCTGAACTATAAGAGTGACGGCCAGATCCCACTATTCGGTCTGACAAGAATAGCCCCAAAGCTGACAGTGGGCACTGTTGCTGCAAAAACGCGTCTGAACTATAAGAGTGACGGCCAGATCCCACTATTCGGTCTGACAAGAATAGCCCCAAAGCTGACAGTGGGCACTGTTGCTGCCTTCTTTCTTGCCAATCACTTCAAAATAAGGAACAGTTATATGTTGATTGTGCTGGAGTAGTTTTAAGTGAAACTTCTAAAAATATACAAAATTGCTCATGTCTAGTTTTGCATGACAAGCGAGAATTCAGAGGGCTTTCAGAGAAATCTTGATATAACAAAACAATAATCATTACACTCTAGTTATGCTACACTTCAGTTTTGAAAACTTCTGTTTATTCGGTGTGTATTCCAGGCTAAGAATGTAATAACGTATTTTACAGAATACGTAAAAGTTAGATCTATATTTTAATTAAGGGTTGACACCGTTATAATTTCGATAGCAAATGGACTGATCGCCTACGAATACATTGATTACTGGCTCTATGTAACACCTTACTAAACTTTGAATGGGTCATGTTCTAATATCTTTTATTCTGTTTCGCGTAGAGAATTGTACGTGGACTCTGGAAATTTCTAGCATAACAATCACCTAAGTAAATCTATACATGGGAATTGTAGTATATGTTCTTATGAAAATACCTTTCTTCAAGCACAATATTTCTGAGACGAGACAGTTGTTGAAACTTATCAGTTTACAGTTATATGTATATATTTACTGTTATGTATAAAACGTTTATTTAGCCCCACTCTAAGTGTTAAATTGGTGCAGCTGAAGAGTTTCCTTATAAAACCCTTGTTATAGTATTTAAATTATTGTTTTGTTATATCAAGATTTCTCTGAAAGCCCTCTGAAAACGTTTATTTAGCCCCACTATAAGTGTTAAATTGGTGCAGCTGAAGAGTTTTCTTATAAGACCCTTGTTATAGTAATTAAAGTATTGTTTTGATATATCAAGATTTCTCTGAAAGCCCTCTGAAAACGTTTATTTAGCCCCACTATAAGTGTTAAATTGGTGCAGCTGAAGAGTTTTCTTATAAGACCCTTGTTATAGTATTTAAATTGTATTGCATTTAATTCAGAAGACAATTGGTAGCTATGATTTCTTCCTGAGTCTGTTGGGAAGATTGGATTTTGCTCCATCTCTTCAAACAATAATATTTAATTACAACTTCATTGTTTAAAATATTGCGGACCAAATAGTATTCTTGTCGATCATACCCCTAGTGGCTATTGTGGAGAACTAGCACGTTTGTACAACAAAGAACAAAAGAGCAAGTAAGCAGGAAAATATCAATTACAAATGAAAAACAAAATTAGGCTATTTATTTTCTGGTTTTTCATAACATTTCATATTATAATTATTCTCTTTAACTCGGAAATCATGATTTAACCACGTTGAAATTACTAGAATGTGCTGATTAACTTTCATATCATTTTTCATTGTTGTATCGTTTACACTTGGGTCTAAAAACTCCAACAACACTTTCAGTTGGGTTTATACCCGACTGGTTGTCAAAGTTCGCCTATTTTAACACTTGGGTCTAAAAACATCCAACAACACTTTCAGTTGGGTTTATACCCGACTGGTTGTCAAAGTTCGCCTATTTTAACACTTGGGTCTAAAACATCCAACAACACTTTCAGTTGGGTTTATACCCGACTGGTTGTCAAAGTTCGCCTATTTTAACACTTGGGTCTAAAACATCCAACAACAGTTTCAGTTGGGTTTATACCCGACTGGTTGTCAAAGTTCGCCTATTTTAACGATTGCCGAATGTTCAAATATGTATTACTGATGTAACATTGGCCAGATATTTCAACGCAAACAGTAACCATAATTATTTTGATAAGAGATGTAACAAAGTAACTTTTACAAACTGATTTAGCAAAAGAAAACAATAGACGAACTTCAATATGAGCTTCATTAACACCTGAATCACCATTTTCAAGATCCAAGACAACAACTGGTTTTTCTTTCAAAGAAAAACAAAAGCTTTCTTTATTTCATTTGTAGTTTCCTTGTTATTATTTTTTGGAAACTCTGTTTGGCTTCTTTTCCTTGATAAGTTTCTTGTAATTGATATTCTATCGTGGTTATGTCCACATCGACTGCATTTATTGTACTTGAAACGCCTTTTCACTTTACACTTACAAGTAATAGGATGAGGCACGTGGTCGTATTCTGATGCTTCCCGAGTGTTCTATCTTCGTTTTATGCGGTTTAAAACCGAAAAGGAAATCGATGTTTTTTAGATAGGAATTGAAACGTATTGATCAAAGGAAAGGCAGACTTATGTCACTTTTAGATAGGAATTGAAACGTATTGATCAAAGGAAAGGCAGACTTATGTCACTTTTAGATAGGAATTGAAACGTATTGATCAAAGGAAAGGCAGACTTATGTCACTTTTAGATAGGAATTGAAACGTATTGATCAAAGGAAAGGCAGACTTATGTCACTGACACTTCGTCTAAGAAGGATGGAACTCCTTACCTACAATTATCGTTCTAGCATATTTTTAGTAAATTTTACGTATTCCATATTTATCATCAATATGGGCTGAGTCACAAGTCAGAGTATTTACGCAAAACCTTAAACATATCACAAAATGAAGAAAAGAAACCAGATTATAATTGCTTAACTTCAAAGTTAAAGCACGTTGAAAGTACTTAACATTGAAATCAAAGCACATACTTAAATAAAAATTCACGCTTAAATTTAACGGTTATCCTAATTTCTCCTGATCTAGCTTTTGTGCACTATTCTGCTTGTGAAGACAAACAAAATGCTTCGTTAGATCAAATTCTTGAATAACAATCCCCGTGGACTCGCATGTGCTAAAAAAATTAGAAACTTTATTTGAATATAAAGTCCATGTCCAGAATATAACAAAATAAGATATACAGTGTATAGCGGTTCCTGAAATTTCATTGTTTGCAGATATAATTTCACTTCCATGTTAAATAAAAAATTCTTGATGTTTGTGAAAAGTCATAATAATTTATACAGATAATATACTGCTTATAAAAACAACTTGTGCTTCTTGAAAGAAAGTTTTGACATATTGTTTGGTTTCTTATGGACTGCCTCAAATTTCTATCTTACTTAGAAACAAAGTTTCGGGATTTGGAGAATTTGACAGAAGACAGAAACATGCACAAGAAAGTATTCGATCTCCACTTTTGTTTTTAACTTCTTTGCTTGAGGGGGAGATTAAAAAAAAATATTGCGTTCACCAAAACAAAAGATAATTTTTGTTTACAAGTTTTCACTGATTTTGGGGAATAGATGATACTAAAACTGCACGATTTTTATTTTCACTAAAAAATATTAATCGTCTGTTTAAGCAGCTCTCCTGTAGCTCAGCAGTAAGTCTGAGAGCTTATGGGCTTATAACGCTAAAAACCGAGTTTCGATACTGGTGGCAGGCAGAATACAGGTAGCCCGTTGTGTAGGTTTGTGTTTAACAAGAAACAAATAAACTAGTTGAAATAAAGCTTGGGATAGAACATAAACAAAATTATAAAGCGATTTAAAAGTGAAACTTATTCATAATAGCCAATTTTTTCAAGAAAATGTTGACAAAACCTTACTATCTAGTATAACTGAGTTAAGCTATACATATTTTACGCTTATTGTTCCTATTTTTCCGTTAAAGTTTTAGCCATTTTATTCTTTATAATCGTTAATGAGGAGATGTTTTTAACATAAGATATTCTCTGTACATATGTGGTATACAAGATGGGTGTCTGGTATTCGTAAATACACATCATTTAATATCAGTGCTGACATTACACTTACTCATTTGTTTGAAAACGTACACAAGGAAGGTTGATAACAGTTCGCTCAGGTGTTTTATTGCGAACTAACAGTTATCAGAATAACATTTTATCCAATGTTGGAACATTTAAAAGAACACTGGATGCAGATATGGTGACATGGTGCTAAACCTATTAGTGATTTATTGAAAACTTCCAATCGCAGAGAAGATGAGAATTCCAATTACAAAAAAAAATACTAAGACTTTTTGGTAAGAAACTGAAGTTGGTACTTAAGTTGATTTGGCTATGTTTACGCTCTACCCGCTGCCAATATAGATCTATAGAGCGACACCTTTCGGAAGAGCTGTTTTTATAGTTTATTTTACATAGTTTTAAATCTTACAGGAAATATATGTAATACTAGAAGAATCTCTGAAATAACGTTTGTATCTAGAGATGCTGTCAAAGTATGTCCGACCCATGTGGTATATTTTACGTTGATTGAGAAAAGGCTTAAATATATTTATATTTGTGTGTGTGTGTGTGTGTGTGTGTGCTCCTGCATTTCTTTTTTATTGATATTAAAAATAATATTTTATCTTGTTGTTGGCTTGGAAACCACAATCAATAGATATCATATATCTATTTATTATGTATTTCAGAAATATTATTGTTTATCAAATCACTAAGATTTTGATCTCATCGTAACTACAAGTAAAAAGGGATTTGTAGTCATGGAAAAAACCTAGGTCGTAAAGAACAGTTTAATTGATTGTTTTTTGAATTTCACGCAAAGGTACACGAGAGCTATCCGTCAACACCACCCACCGCCAACTCTTGGGCTACTCTTTTACCAACGAAGAGTGGGATTGACCGTTACATTATAACGCTCACATAGCTGAAAGGGCGAGCATGCCTAGTGTGATAGAGATTCGAGCTCGTTACTCGCAAATTGCCAGTTAAGCGCCCTAACCACCTTGCCATGCCACGCAAACAGTTTAAGCTGATCAATTCTAGAAGAGCGCTATTAACAGACTTAAGTATCTCGAAATACTGTACCTTATTCTTCAGTATACAACAGATTAGAAAAAGAAATATCTTACAAGTACATTATTATTCCGCATAATTTTAAGTAACTAAGAAATTCTGAATAATTATTTTGCGGATGTTAATCAACGTTTCCATGTAAAAACGTCTTTGAAAATTAACATTGTTAGATACGTCATTTAACAAAAGGTTAACAAAACTGTTAACGAAAAATATTAATTTTCAAATATAATTTAATGATGTTTCTCTAAGATGGGGTAGATTTTTCGATGTTTTGTCCAAAACGGCTTTGAAGTCCATAGCATCAAAAGATTAAAAGTTACTTGTAATTTTGAAATAGATTTATCAAAGACTTTGGAACTGATTAACGGCGTTTTCAACATTTATAGCTTACTGATGTCATAAAATTAAGATGTATAGGACTAGGTCCAAATAATGATGTTGAAATACGAGATACTTTATACTAGAACAAACTGACGAAAGACTTGATTTGAGTAGATAGAGAAAAGAAGTTGCTTTGGGAAAACAATGAAGATTTATAATTATATTTACTGAAAGGATTGTCGGATAGTGTTTTATTTGGTTTCTTCTTCTTCTTTCTTTGTTTCAGAGTAAAGCCACACTGTGTTCCCCGCAGGAAATCGAACCACGGATCTTAGAATTGTAAGTCCGTTAACTTACTGCTCTCCCACCGGGGAACACGCTTTTTACTTTATTCAACCCTACAGTAACCCAATGTTAAACTCATCATTACGTTTTTTATCATGGCGTCCTCTTTCCATGAAGTAATAAGGCACAACCATTGGCTACCTGCACAGAATAGATAACATTTGCAACAATGAGGCTAGCAAGAATAAACCAAGATAATTAACTACACCAACGTTTATATCTAAACTGGTAATTGTCCTTCATGTATCACAAGCCATTTCATCCTTTGACAAAAACAAATAAAGACGTCGCTAAAAACAATCAAAAAATTTGAAACAGTCTACTAAATTAACAACCCCATAAATTGGGGAAAATATCAACAATCAGATTCGTAAAGCCATATATAAATCCAGGCTGTTAATTGACACATAATCCAAGGAAAAAGGAAAAAAAAAACTAAAACAAATTCTTACCTCATTGTCAAAGAATCAATCAGACAGATATATGGAGATCCAATACATGATCCAAAGGTCTTGTTATATTAACAACTGTGCCATTAAATATGTAGTACAATGTCTGCTCTGCGGAATATATTCGAAAACCCAGTTGTCCTTTGCATGAAAAACTTTAAGAACATTTCAGGATGATTAATATAGGACATACTTAAAAAAAGGGTTACAGCAAAACGTTGAATAATACGACATGGACAACAATAAGCAGATACTCCACTCTTTTTCTACAAACTTTTATCTGTTTGTTCTAGCTACTAAGACTTGTTAGTACTAGTTGCGTTGTTATAAAATGCTTTACCTACAGCATAAGCCGAAATTTTAGTAAAATAAACAGTTTTCTGGAGCTCTAATTGTATAATAAATATCTTGCTCTAGTATTCACTACGTTAGATAATATCTATATGTTGAAATTACTAGTATTTCATTAACCTTCTTGTTGATTTTAAGTATGGTTACATCCAAGTTTTCTAGTATGCTACAAAACAGAATATTATATCTTTCCATAAATTTACATCCCATTTATCAGTTGATATTATATTCTCAGTTTAATATTCACTACTAAACCTCGATCTACATTCTTACAGTTCATCATAAAATATAATAATAGAACGCTCAAAGAAAGAGTAAATTTATAATTTGAACTTGAATTAAAAAATAAAATTATGATATTTTAGTTTATGACAGATATATATATGATAATATAATCTGATAATATGATGGTATAAGTAGTTTTAAACAAATGTGGGTTTTATTTGAAGAAGGACATCAATAAGATCAATTAAAGACATCTTATTAAACAAAGTTATCTTTGCTTTTAAATCTTGTTAGTGACGTTTGAACCTTTATAACAATTTACATGGTCTTGTGGTTCAGCGTAATACTGGTGAATACTCTTCGTACTTTCAATTGTGGGTGTGTTATAAAACTAATATTAACTTCTCATCAAAGCGTGTTGCCTACAGAGATAAGAACTAAACATATACATCTAGTAATGAGTATAAATAATCAAATATAACGTTCAAACTACATTACTTATAAATGTTATAGTTTATCCCACTATTCGCTTCAAAGAGTCGGATGAATCCATTGCGACGGCTGGTACTCGTGATTGGCTGCTTTACCACTGGTCAGTATTAAGGATGGTTTCACCTGTGCCATAGGGCTCTTATCTGGTCGTTTATCCCACATGCGCTTGAGATGACGTTTAGGTAGCAAATTCCAATAAAGATTCTAAATTTGAGTGTTAATTATTAAATCTTATATGGACAGCAAAAGTTATATAAAGCAACATGTATTCCTTATCTCATAAAGAGGAGTAAAAGTTATCACTCTCATCATACAACTTAGTGCTGTCCTTTTGTCTGTGTTGCAGAATCCTCTAGCAGATTGCTACTGCAACACAGACAAAAGGACAGCACTAAGTTGTATGACGAGAGTGATAACTATTACTCCTCTAGCAGATTGCGTAATAGTTATCACTCTCATCATACAACTTAGTGCTGTCCTTTTGTCTGTGTTGCAGTAGCAATCTGCTGTAATTTGCCTCAACCTTTACACAGTTGATATAATGGATCAGACTACATAGTCAAATATGCTCGCATTTTCAGCCGTGGGAGCTTTATAATGTGACGATCAATTCCATTATTCGTTGATAAAGAGTAGCGCAAGCGTTGTCAACACGACGGGAATTAAATAATCCAGGCACGCTAACCACTATGGCCGCTAACGGTCCAAAAACGTGTTACATTAGTCAATTTCATTAGTTTTTCAAACCTTCTGTTGGTAGATCTTTTCTCATTTTCTTGTTGCCATTTTCACAAAGTCATGTTACATTACATCAAATCCAGTTTTAACATGATCAACAACAAATTATTTATTTTTTAAAAATGACTATTTGAAATGTTTACCAATCTTTCTATCTTTATTACATATCATAGCTAAATCAGTAAAGAGAAAGAAAAATAAAGTTTTACTGAAATCATTGTCCTAGTGTGTGTGTGTGTTTTTTAATAATAATGATTTGGTTTTTATATGTAAATATACCTTCGAGCTACATTAATAAGAGTTTTCTTTTATTTTATTAACAGTATTCGTTTTTACTTCACTCCTTTCAAAACTGTAAAATAGAATTTACTAATTTAAGATATATTGTTATCCATGGGTATTCAGATGTGTAGACGCTAAACAAATAATCCACATATTCTTCGAGATCTGGTACAGCGTAATCATGGTCAAAAGGTTTATGTATTTGCTTCTATATTCGGCCATCACTTAGAAATTTGGTGAAGGACCCTCATAACTCCTTTACATGAAAGTGGAGATAGGTTTTACATCAAGTAAAACGTTGCCGAATATCCTATGACATGATATATTCCAAACTACCACCCTCTTTTAATGGCATTATAGTAAATGGCCTAGCACAGCCTAGTGGCTAGGACATTCGACTCATAATCTGTGGGCAGCGAGTTAGAATCCCATCACCAAACATCCTCGCGTTATAAAGTGACGGTCAATCCCACTCTTCGTTGGTAATGAGTAGCTCAAAAGTTGATGGCGGGTAGTGTTAACTAGTTGTCTTCCCTCGAGCTCTTCTAAATTAGAGACGGCTAGCGTAGAGTAACTTTGCGCGAAGTTGAACTAACAAACAAATGCGTATTAAAACCCTTCACATATATGTCACCAATAAATTCAAACCATTTTACAATAGCATTAAAAAAAAGAAATATAAACTTTAATAATAGTGTATTATGAAAACCTTTAACATAAAAAAATAAAAAGATTAGCGGTGTGTTTTACGTCCCTATTGATTTGTCATAGACTCTAGAATTTTAATTATTTACAGTAGTAGTAGCTTTTCTACTTTCAAACTGAAATACCTCAACTGCTCTGCTTCCTTAGAAGTTACAAAACCTAAACTGGACTATTCAGATCAGGTAAAGGTTTGTCCACCTACAGATCCTCTATTATAAATAACTGAAGCAGTTATAACAACCAACGATTGAACCCTCATTATTAAGCCACTTCCACTAGGTGTTTCTAATTGTTTGTCCAACCCTTGTATATATGTCACCATTGTGAGTGTTTCACAGATTTCTCAATAGCAAGAATTAATTCTATTTACGCTGAAGCTACACCATATATATCAGTATATCCTGGTGATTTTCAACAAGTATTTCTTATCTAGCATTATAACGTTTACTGTGGAAATCCACTTAACTGTTTCGAACGAAAGGTTTACATGATTAGCTGGAGGTCTGCATTGTGACTATAGTCTTTCAAACAATTTGATTTTCTTTATACTCCTAATCTATTATCAGTGATGTACTAGCGCCATGATCCTCAATATGAACAGAGTTGAAGCTATTGTTAACTTTACTTTCATTACTGTCCAATTTTACAGCTCTGTTTCTATCTTAGTATTCTGATCCAGCCGGTGCTCTAGAGATGTACCTGTAATGGCTCAAGCTTATTCTTGTTTTACTTGTATGTTCATGCTTCACAGGACAACGCACATATTTAGTTTGACTTGTTGAATTATCAGATGTATAATCCAGTCTATCCTGATCAAAGATGCTAATGCATCATCGTATGTACTACTACCATACATGTTAACATGTGTCTGGCTTCCCCACGTGTTGATCTGGTACTATAAACCAATTTACATAATGCTGCGAACTACTCAGAAATTCTCTCAGTAGGCTATCCATCAGGTTCACGTTACAAAAAAACAATAAACAGCTAAAGTTTATTTACTGAAATATTTATCTAAATTATTAGCCACTAACTGTGCTGATGTGTCGGCAAGAAGATATGTTTGGGCTCACTTTGTTAAATAATTACTGGAATAACGCTCTCACATTCTCAGCAGTTATCTGAAAAATAAAGCCAAACATTACTGTCATAAACATACATCAGACACTTCTCCCAGTGCAAACTACATAATGTGAATAAATATAGTATGATTCAAAAATAAAAATTCTACCTTACTAGCCTTACATGAAATATTTTATATATTTTGTAAATTATCTCATTTCCTTCAGAATATATTTGTTGAAAAATTATGAATTTTACAAGTGTACAAATTATATCTTCTTCTTCAAACTAATTGTTAAGTAATTATAAATGCAAATTAACTACGCACTAAAAGTAATCATGCTAAATTATTGCATAATCTCAAAACTAATATAACGATAATACGGATGTAAACAAATTTATAATATATTACTAAAAATATAATCAAAAATCGTATGTCAAAACATGAGAAATAATTTGGTTATTTTAAAAATATTGAAACACACAAATTATATTATTGGACATTTATGTGTAAATTATTATTTGTTATTATACCTGATACGATAACGTGATAGCTCAAAATAAGACATTTTATATAAAATATTAAGTATAGAAATTTGTTTAATAAAATAGGAATTCAACAGCATAATTCTTGTTATTTTAGTAGTGAAAATGAAACATTTGAACATGTCATCTGGTCATACAAACATCTTGAATTTGTTTTTTGAGAATAAGTTATTATCTTATCTTTTTTAGAAATTAAAAGAAATAATAATGTATATCCTTAAATTATCATATTTGGATTAAAAATCAAATTATTAAAAGTTGATACTGTTTTTAATTACGTTTTGTTTACCATTAAATTTTGTATATGACAAAAAGATGATGAAATCTAAATCTTTAGCACTACCTTTCATCGTATGTTATGAAACAAAGTATCAAACTGTTATAAAAACGTGAATGAAGATTACTTTAAGAGTAGGTGGAAAAAAGTTAAACACATTTTTAACTATTACAAAAAAGTTAATTGTAGACACCTTTTCTCCGTTCATTTCCAATATATTATCGAATTTCAGCATCTAGGTAGTGACTTACAAGTTTAATGTTACTTGCCTATTATTTAATCCTCTGTCTTCTATAGTTTTAGTAGACGACTATGATTTGTTTTGTGTCTTAGAAATGTCAATATATTTGTGAAAATACACAATAATAAAATAACGTATATAAGAACGGTACACTGTTCCCTATGCGAAAATATAGAATAAGCTAGAATCTGCTGTCAGTTATATGAGTACAGAAAAACAAACTGAGTAATAAATGCTCATAGAACTATATTATAATTAATTAGTTCATTAAAATTGTAACTCACTACTACCAACTGAGTAATAAATGCTCATAGAACTATATTATAATTAATTAGTTCATTAAAATTGTAACTCACTACTACAAACTGAGTAATAAATGCTCATAGAACTATATTATAATTAATTAGTTCATTAAATGTGTAACTCACTACTACAAACTGAGTAATAAATGCTCATAGAACTATTATATAATTAATTAGTTCATTAAAATTGTAACTCACTACAACAAACTGAGTAATAAAAGCTCATAGAACTATAATATAATTAATTGGTTCATTAAATATGTAGCTCACCACTACAAACTGAGTAATAAAAGCTCATAGAACTATAATATAATTAATTAGTTCATTAAATGTGTAACTCACTACTACAAACTGAGTAATAAAAGCTCATAGAACTATAATATAATTAATTAATTCATTAAAATTGTAACTCACTACAACAAACTGAGTAATAAAAGCTCATAGAACTATAATATAATTAATTAGTTCATTAAATATGTAACTCACCACTACAAACTGGGTAATAAAAGCTCATAGAACTATAATATAATTAATTAGTTCATTGAATGTGTAACTCACTACTACAAACTGCGTAATAAATGCTCATAGAACTATAATATAATTAATTAGTTCATTTGTACTAGTGAGTTACAAATTTAAGTGTTCCCATTCCTCAACAATAAGTTTGTGAGCTTATAATGGTTGATTTCGAGTTTGATGCTCTATTGTTCAGTTTTGTACTAAAACGAACGAACAAAATTCAGGCATTAAGTTCATTTCAATTATAATGAGCAAATATCAATATGAGGGTATGATAAAAAATTAGATATACCACAAACAAGAAATCTAACAGCCAGAGAACTTTCTTGTCTTTTATTTTGAATTACCCTTTGTAGCACCTTTTGCATTTAGTGATACATGTTCGGCTCTTGGTGTAGTTGTTAGTTCATTTTAAACATGTGTAAGGCTCTTGGTGTAGTTGTTAGTTCATTTTAAACATGTGTAAGGCTCTTGGTGTCGTTGATAATTCATTTTAAACATGTATGTATGATTCTTGGAGTCACTGGTTAATTCATTTAAGCATGTGTTTAGCTCTTTATGTCGTTGTTAGTTCATTTTTAACAAGTATGTAGTTCTTGGTGCTTTTGATTAGCTCATTTTAAACATGTGTGCAGCTCTTGGTGTCAGTGTTAGTTTATTTTAACCATTATACTTGTTGGTAGATGTCAACAAGTATAACATATAAAATTACATTTGACGTGCCTCGAAAACGTTTGTCCACCGGTAACTCAGCGGTAAACTTCAGTGCTCGTAGTATTAAATTCGGGTTTCGGTTCCCGCTGTGGGCACAGAGCGGATATCCCATTGTAGTTTTGCACTAAAATAAAGTAGTTTAAAACATTCATATATATATATATATATATACATGTATATTATATGCCGACATCCAAGTTACGTAAAGTCTGTATTCAGTACAGCAAGCCATCCAGTGGCACAGCGGTATGTCTGCTGACTTAAAACGCTAGAAACCTGGTTTCGATACCCGTGGTGGGCAGAGCACAGATAGCCCATTGTGTAGCTTTGTGCTTAACTTCAAACAGTACAGCAACTTTTATTACGCTAATTTTATCCACCTATCAAATGCATATCATGACATTTTATTTAATGTGATTTTAAAATTTTATGCGTAGGCTATTAATAAACAAAATCCTAAAGAATAAAGTCACTTATTTTCATTTATATTGCTTCTTGTTATTACCTTTAATAGTTTGGAAAAAGAAAATTGTTTTTCGTGTTCGTGTCGCAGAATCACTGCAATATGTTCATGATTTCCTGTATAGTTTGGAAGTTACTGTTTTGTATTTGTAGTTTAGGGGAGAATACGTAATTAAAATATTTGTTAGAGTCCTAGAGCATTTCATAGCACTGTTATATCATCCAATCACATATCAGTATCGTACAAAAAAGTCAAATGTTTTCTTGTAGATTAATTTGATACCAATCTTTAACAAGATTGATAACGTCCATAAAGTATTATATATTAATTAGGTACATGGGAAGCTTGCACATTGCCAAGAAGTTTAATCAAACAATGGCCATAGAAACTACAGATCTATTTTGTTTGTTAATTACTATGGAAACTACTCTTATATTTTTACCGCAAAACCATTTGTATCCTACTAGCATACCTTGTGAACTATTTAATACTGTGTCTGAATGACTATCTTTAGTCACAGTTCTTATAAGAAAATAAATTAAAAACCGTTAAATATTATGATATATTAATGGTACAAAATATTTAATCGGAAAGTTTTTGTTTGTTTATTTGAAGTTAAGCACAAAACTACACAATGGGCTATCTGTGCTCTGCCCACCACGGATATCGAAATCTGGTTTCTAGAATTGTAAGTCTGCAGACATACCGCTATGCCACTTGGGGGCTTCTCGTAAAGTAGCGATTAACTTAAAAAAATAATCGTTTCTCTTTGAAATCCACATCTATCTTCTTTTTTATATATGGTTAGCACGAACATATAATGGATAATAATATAATAATGTGAGAAAATAGATGAACTATCACCTGTCTTTAACCTAGTCGTATGATAAAGTAAATAAAATATGAAGGAGTCTATGATTTGACAATTAAATGCTGGTTTGCTTTTGACTTGTATCCTAGTAACATTTACATCAACAAACCTTGTCATAAAGTTGCACGTGCAATAGGAGGTCATTAAAAGTGGTAAGATACACATTGTGAGTGGATGGTAACAACAGAATGTCTGTCAAGCCAGAAAAGCTGATTCTCTTTCATCTAATCCTGTTGTTTGTATTATGTGGATTGGAAGCCCAGACAGTTGGTAAGAACAGTTCTTTGGTTTTGTTTTAAGAGAATGCCTCTAGTGGCTCAGAGGTGAGTCTGAAGGTTTCTAACATTTTTTAGAAATTTACACAGTCTGTACAGCTCAGTAGCATCCCAGTGGCACAGCGGTATGTCTGCGGACTTACAACGCTAGAAACCGGGTTTCGATAACCGTGGTTGACACAGCACAGATAACCCATTGTGTAGCTTTGTGCTTAACAACAAACCTTTCTAGATAAGGTTAATTTGCTAAATTGTTTATACATCAAAACAAAATATTCTGATTTTCTCATCACTGTTGAAGTTAAAATCAGGAAAGTAAAACATATTATTAAGAAGTTTTTCCTTGATTTGAAAACAGTGAACCTTCTAGGTGGTTGATTATATTTATGCATAGTAACGAATTATTAAACACAAACAAAATATTTATTTTAGAATCTCTGTGGTGAAAGCTTTAGTTAGTTTTTGAATTTCGCGCTAAGCTACACGAGGGCTATCTGCGTAGCCTTCCCTAATTTAGCAGTGTAAGACTAGAGGGAAGGCAGCTAGTCATCACCACCCACCGCCAACTCTTGGGCTACTCTTTTACCAACGAATAGTGGGATTGACCGTTACATTATAACGCCCCCACGGCTGAAAGAGCGAGCATGTTTGATGTGATGGGGTTTCGAACCCGCGACCGGCAGATTGCGAGTCGAGCTCCCTAACCACCTGGCCATGCCGGGCCAATGGTAAAAGCATGGAAAATGTTTATCTACATATCATGGCTCAAACCTTGGACCTTCATATACGCAGCCTGGCTAACCACTATGGCATAAATAATTGCAAAATATGTTAACACTTGCCACACAAGCCAGTGGATCATATTTTAGTACTGGGCCTAGGATGGTTAACATGGGAGTCATCCCGGAAACTGGTGATTTAGTCATTTACGATTGATGAATGAAGCTCGGCACAACTTCCAAAAATAAAAAAAAACAACTAAAATATGAAAGCACAATCTTAATAAAAATGTAACATGATGAAATCTATACATATTATACTATGGTGCTACTATACTGGGAATTGTACCATCCTTCTTACATTTACTCTTCATTGAAGAAATGGCATTTTTAACTTGAGAATCGCTAGAGAAATCATCTTGTAATGCATCATGCATCTTCTTCAACTTCAACATTGCATCTTTGGGCTTTACTGTGCAGTTAATTTCAGAAAATATTGAAACTAATGGTTCCTTATATGTGATTCCAATCCCCCTTTTTGAAGTTACTGATACTACTGTATTGCTGTCAATGCAGAATCAACTGACGAACCTCCGATTCAGCTGGTATGTCAAATCAATTGGGATATCTTCAAATAAGTTCTTCCCTCATCCAAACCTGGCCCACGGTTTAGCTTAATCGCTACAATTAAACCATCCCAACCACATCTAGAATATTTCAAGCATGTTTCATTGCTACAGGCGTTATACTATACATTTACGAGATAACTTCTTCATGTTGGCTCTCATGATCTAGGGTCAGGTCATGAGTTTGGTCCAGCGACCTAGGCCTCGAAAATAGTACCAAACGTCGTCTTTTTGTCTAATCAAATCGACCCAAGACTTTCCGGAATGGCTCTTATATATATATATATCCACATCAAGAAGATGTGTTGGTTTGTGTGCCAGGTGTTAAAAAAGAAATTTTATTCATTCTAAGTTTAACAGAGCACGATCTAGTAAAAAAAAAAAAAATGTGTTATGCCAAAAATACTGGATAGGTTAGACGTGTTATTATGAGCTTGTTTATCAGTTAAACTGTGTGATTAATGGTGATTCTCACATATAAAAACTGAGCATCTCTTTTCACTCACATATTCAAAAACGTTTTCTATTTTTTCACTTTTAACTATCTGAGTTTTATAAAAAGTATATATCTTAGAGAAACGGTTTACTACAGATTCTTCATTACTGACATTTGTATGGCTGAGAAAGACTATTACAAAAAGTAACTGTACAGAAACTGCAATCAGTAAATATAAAGTTCAAATTTAAAACTTTTATACTTGGTAATATTAACTTACCTTTCCTCAACTTGAACATGACCTTTGTGACTTAGTAACTACTATTCTGACTAATGTGTTTCATGCCTCTATACAGTTGATATAAAAGTATGTCAGAAGGGAAGCATTCAAAAGGGACTTAAGAACTATCTACTGTTTTAACAGAATACATGAATTAAAGATTGAACGACCATAAACTAATTAGATACAACACCTTGTTTTAAGTTTACACTTCACCATTACTGAGGTTAATTATCTGCGGGGTTATTATAGTTAGTTTACTTTTGTTTACAATATTTTAAGAATTACTTGTTTAAATAAAATGAAAAGTTTAACATTTTGAACTACTAGCTTTGTTGTGTTATTGTGTAAAATATTTTTAGCCACGGCATAGCAGCTCATAGAATAGCTCTGAGTTTGTTGTTTTGTTTTTATCAAGTACAAAATTTTTGCTCATAGCTCCTCATCTCTTGACCTATTTGTCATGTAATTGTGCACCTGTTAAAAATATTTGTGCAGTTGGGAATTCCACTATATAAGAGAGTTCAAGTAGGTAAACATTAAAAACAGATATTTCCATTCCAGGGTTGATAAATAAATGTATTTAATAAAATATTATTCAAGTTTTGGATTGTTTTTTTACTAGGCCTGTATATACGAGGTGCAATAAGGCGTTATGTATTAAAAAATGACGAAGTTAAAATATAATTGTGCAGATGAAAAAAAATCCTTAGGAAAAGCTTTACTGGCACACAAAAATATAACTAATAAAAAGAAAAAAAAAGGGGCTCATAGATTAATTTACTCTAATCATGCCTTTTTAGAATTTCAAGTGCCGCGGCTATTGAGGATTCCCTCTTGTCTATCTTCTCAGACTAAATGCACAACGAATTTAGGAAGCGTTATTAATTAAGACAAACAAAAACATCAAACGCATATATATATATATATATATATATATATATCACAATTTTGTTTTTAATAATTATGCAAGAAGTTTAAAAAAATCAAAATACTGTAGGATATGAAAATCTTACATTATTGTGGTTAGATACTGTCTTGTTGAATATATTTTAAGGATAGTTGCAAACGTAATTATCATTAAGTAAATTTTTTGGGTTTAAATATGAAATATATTTTTCTAATTTTCATCACTAAATAAAAAATTCCAAATTGTGTTAAAGTATATTCAATCATGTCACAATGAAAGTCATTATAAGCATATCATTACACAATTTTTTTTATACACACACAAAGCTTGTTTTATTTTCAACGGAAGTGTTTAGATTTTAATAACTTTATATATTAATAAATAAGTTGAAATATTAAAATCTAAAATGAGATGTTCTAGGAAGACTAGTCACAAGCATATGTTGGTTTAAGAAGAATTTTTAAAGTTAAAACAATGATACTCAGATACTTCTCAATATTCAGTTCAATAGAAATCGTGGGATTAATGTCAGGGTTCATGTCGTTCATTGTTTTGTAAACGTCTAGATTACAAGGTCGTTAAAATTATTTATAAATCTTTTACATTTTTTATATAAGCTATAAAGAAATATCGAGAGGAGGCGAAACGAAAAAGATGAGTCCTACATTAGTAAAAACCTAGCTTACAGAATAACAAGTATTTTACAACATCATCGCTTAGAGCTGATCCCCTGTGAGGCATGATACCAGTATAGACTAATAGATTGTTCTTGTTGTCTACGCTTTGTCCACCGCAGGGAATCGAACTCTGGATTATAAGTCCGGAAACTTACCGCTGACTAATAAAAGTAGTTATTTAAGATTAACATACTATAAAATATATCAAATTACAAATACTCTTATTTTTTTTTCTTTACCTTAAACCATTTTATTAAAGGATTTTTGAGAATAGCCTCTGAGGTTTGTTGAACTCGTGCCTCTTCTGGTAAACCATTCATAAAAACCAAAAATAATGAGTCTTCACCATCACTGTTTTGTTATACAATGAACAAACATTTTTGCTAATAGATTTCTGTAAAGTTAATTTGGTGAAAAAATTTAATAACATATATGTTTGTTGCCTTATATCTTTCAGGAGTATCCAAGATATACATTGTTTCTGAAGTAGATTTTCAAAGCATATATCTTTAGCGTGGATTTTAATTAATATTCCTATGAAATAGCTGTGGATTTCTGTACAAACTTCTAATAATCTTTCTTAGATATTTTAAATGGTCTAATCAAAACAATATTCCCTAAATAAATGTTATTACAGAATCTCATCTTATTAGCAAAACACTTGTGGTCACGTTCAGGATATCATTATTGTATCTCAATTTCATCTTCTACGTCTTAATTATTTTTAAGTTCTAAAAGAAGCAATGATTTAAGGGTTTTTTCTAGTCACTTTTAAAAATACTTTTCTATCGACAGTACATTGCATTACAATGACTGTTTATTTCAAACTAGCTAACTTTATTGAAAAAATAGTCAGCATACATTTAAACAATCATTCACCCCGTATATTTTGCATTTTATTCTCCCAAAGAAACTACTTTAGTTACTTCACGGAGAACAATTTTCCGTGTTAGTAAAACATAACTAATAGACCTAGTCAGAGGACATCCTAAAAATCCAGATAATAGTTATTTTGAAAACAATTTATGGAACGAGGAGATTCATTAGGTGTGATGATCTAGAGTTAACTTGTTACATACAAGTTGAATTTTCTCGTTCCGTAAAGAAGCACATAGGATCCACCATTAAGCTGATTACCGTTATGGCATAAAAATAACATAAATGTAGCTTATTGATTCGACAGAAACATGTGATTGCTAATCTAAATCCAATCTTCTCTCACCAGGACTAACTCCACCCTCTTATCTTCAAATCGCGTTATCTTTCTGTTTTTACCTTAAATTACCTCTTTACGCTTATTAATATATATTAAAGGTAGTTTTACCTTAATGTACAAAGGAATACTCACATATTATGTACACGCTTCTATTGGAATCTTTGCACCATAGGTAATATTCTGTGTATAAAAAATGTGGTAACTAGATACCTTAAACAAAACTGTTGTTGTTGAGAATTGGGTAAATCGTTAAAGATAAAGCGCTAAATCTAGACCTATATAGCGAGAACCAAGTCTGGTGGTATCCACCATCTTATCTGATGGTTGAATTGGTGTCCAATGTCATCTCGGTATGAGACTATATTATACTATTATCACCTGGGGTGAAGAGCGAAATTCCTGTCACCAACAATAAGATGAAATGATGTGAGAATAATTTGAGGTGCTATAAATATTAATTCTAAGTTATGCGAAACTCGGTGTAAGTGTTACGAACATAAATTGCAAGTGTTTCGGAATTATGTCGAACTGATACAAACATGCCATACGTGTAAGACATTCCTAATTTTAATTAAAAGAATTGCCTTACGTCATTCATTTGACAGTTAAAACTAAACACATTGGTGTTGGTTATTTCATATAATATAATCAACTAGGACTTAAGTGTGAGAGAGACAAAATCAAGCAAACTTCACTCAAAAAGTGAATTAAGCAGTATTACTGTTTAACTCGTATGGTGTTCAGAAGATGTGCTCTGAATGTCATATTTCTTCATACTTGTTCAGAGTTCTCTGAAATAATATGTATGCATTTCCAATCAATCTAAATTAGTTGCTGTTTGTTAGACTAGTTGTTATCAGTTATTAGTGTTATATCAGATAAACTAATGTTATGTTAGATACTTCTTATCATTTGTTAGGATGTCCAGATAATATAATGCTTGATAATTTCTTATTTTTGTTGGGCCTAACGGTCAGCTTGCTCAGTCTGTAAATTCGATGGTTTATTATAGCTGCCCATTCACACAAAAACGTGTTCTGCACTTTAGGGCAGTGTATGCGTTTTTATAGTTATGGTGAAAGCTCACAGTTCGGTCAGAAAAGAGTACCCATAAAGCTTGTGGTAGATGCTATTCACATAATGCTTTCCCTCTTGTATATTAATTGAAAATTAGTGATTCCTATGAGCAAATCGCCATTATGTAGCTTTCCGTGAAATTTTTCGGCATGAACTAATGTTATATTATTTCTTTTAATTGAAAAGTAGTCTTGATAAAATATTGTTATAATAATTTCTTTCTTTATATGGTGTGTCTTGATAAACTAAGATTAGATATCTATTATCGGTTCCTAACGATATGCTTCGTGATATCGTTTTCTAGATTGTTTAACTAAAATAACGTTAGATTTTTTGTTGTCGTTTCCCAAAGAATTCAACTAAAGTACGTAAAGTTAGTTTATTTGTTATCGTTTCCTAAAGTATTAAACTAAGTAACGTTAGGCTATTTGTTATCTTTTCCTAAAGTATTAAATTAAGTAGTATTAGGTTATTTGTTATTGTATCCTAAAGTATTCAACTAAAGTACCTAACGTGAGGATATTTATTATCATTTCCTAAAGTATTCAACTAAGTATCGGAAGGTTATTTATTATCTTGTCCTAAAGTATTCAAGTAAGTAACGTTAGGCTATTTGTTATCGTTTCCTAAAGTATTCAACTAAAGTACATAAAGTGAGGATATTTATCATCGTTTCCTAAAGTATTTAATTAAGTATTGGTAGGTTATTTGTTAACGTTTCCTAACGTATTCAACAAAGTTACGTAATGCTAGGCTATTGGTTATTGTTTCCTAAAGTATTAAACTAAGTAACATTTGGTCATTTCTAATCGTTTCCTAAAGTATTAAACTAAAGTACATAAAGTGAGGATATTTATCATAGTTTCCTAAAGTATTTAATTAAGTATTGGTAGGTTATTTGTTAACGTTTCCTAACGTATTCAACAAAGTTACGTAATGCTAGGCTATTCGTTATTGTTTCCTAAAGTATTTAAGTAATTATCAGTAGCTTATTTATCATCATGTTCTAAATATCGTTTCCTAAAGTATTAAACTAAGTAAAATTAGGTAATTTGTTATCGTTTCCTACTTTATTCAACTGAATAACGTTAGATTATTTATTATCGTTTCCTAAAGTATTAAACTAAGTAACGTTAGGCTGTTTGTTATTGTTTCCTAATGTGTTCAACTGAGTAACGTTAGGCTACTTGTTATACTTTCCAAAAGTATTCAACTAAAGTATTGTTACTTCTCCGTTCGTTAGTTAATTGTCCGTAAATTCGTTCCGACGAAACTTTAGCGACACAAGTCCTTTCTTAAATAAAACTGGTTTATTCTTTCTGAATACAACTTTGCAATACACTTAATTTCCACAGTCGCGCTATAACAAACGCTATAATTCACAACGAATGTCTCACGTGCTCAACTCAACAATACTCTGTCCGCAGTTCAATTACACATTGTTCCCGTCGTTTCTTGGCCGGTCTTATATATACAAGACTACCCCATATCTAGTAATCTCCTGACACTTCATGAACGCTCTAGAAACGCGTGGAGTGTTACTAGCGTCACGTGACCTCCGCTGTCGTAACACTGCCCCTTCCTTAGTATTGTTCGTCCCGAACAATAGCCACTTACATTAAATCAATAAACAATTAACAATAACTTAATTAAATGTACAGAATTACAAACACAAAATTAAAATTCAACAAAGTCTCTTAATTTTACGGGACGTATCTTCTTCCGTATTGGCCTCCGTTTCGTTGGCTTCTGCTTCATGTGGGGTTCATCTGCTTCATCAGGAAATGTCCTATCATTGGTAACAGTCACATCAGTGTTAGTAACTTCATCAAGAGCTTCATTGTTTCCCTTCTCAAAACTGAGTAGAGTTTCTTCTTCGACAGTGGCTTTTTCAGGTGGCACGTCTTCAGCAGCGTCATTTGTTGTGTTGTTCACTTCATTCCAACTGAAATGTTCTGGACTGTGATAACGCCAAAGCCTGTTGGCATGCACCACTTTTGGCTTACCTCGCCGACCACATTTTATCCGGAAAGTCACGTCTGAGAGATGATTCACTATGTCATATGCGCCTTCCCATGGAGAAGACAACTTAGGAGACTTCCCTTTGGTCTTCCTGGGATTATACAACCACACCTTGTCTCCTGGTACAACGCTGACTTCAGTAGATCTCTTATCATAAGTTAACTTCATCGAATCAGCAGACGTTTTCAAGTTTCAATGCACTTGATGGTGAATATCATCCATCCTTTCCGATAACACTTTCACAAACTCTGACACATTCTCAGGCAACTCTTCATAAGGTGGGCGTCCTGTTAAC
>NW_013667032.1:192244-193954 GCF_000517525.1 Limulus polyphemus
TTTGCCAAACGTTCTTTTACCTGAAGAGCCTGTGATGATGACAAATGGACTATGCTCTTCTTATAGAGGTTAGTCAAATGTTCTGGAAGTGTATGTCTTTTCTTTACAGTTGTATTTCTTGCTTTAACATTGACTGGCTCTACCTCCTGGCACACACCCAACAATGCCCCTTCCTTAAGTGTCTGTTTACATTTAGAGACATTGGCCACTGTTATTGGTACTACTTGATTACCTGCCACAAGTGACCTTCCAATCTTCAAATCCGCTGGCCTGCGTGGGTCTTCCACTGCTTCCAAAAGCATTGGGCTTCCATGGAGATGTTCTTTTATCCGACCCCAAATTATCTTTCTGACATAGGGGGTATTGTAGTTGATTCAAGTGCTGTGACATGCAGATCAACGGATGTAGCAACATTTACTGGAATCTGGTCTTTGTTGTTTCCAATCGTCATTTTATCGAAGTTAACTACACACTTCCTCGGTAGTAAATAGTCCAATCCTAATATGCATTCGTCTTCAATGTCAGTGAAGTATACTTTGTGTCTGTCCTTTATGCCCATGAGCTCAATAGTTACCCACACTGGTTCCCACAACCTTGCAGAATGTCCTGTCACACCACAAAGCTTCTGTATGGCTTCTGGTACTCCTTCGTGATCTAGCACCTTGATGCTCACAAGGATTTGCTCAGACGCAGAATCCAGCTTTCCTGTCACATAGACACTATGTGTGCTTGCCATTTTACACCTAGCTGTTGGAGATTTCCCTATGGGGGTTGGTGGTCATCTCTCAGCACCAACCACTTCTGGTTTCCCGAAGCTGACTTATTGGTGGTATTCTTCTTACACTGGCTCCTCATATGTCCTTGCTCTCCACAGTTCCAACAACCTTTTTGGGTAGCAGTCTTTCCTGTCATGGCATCTTCCCTGTGTTGAAGTTTCCAGCATTGAGCTCTCTTGTGCCCAAGTTTATTACAGTGCCAGCAAATCCCTCAAACCTCTCTGAAAGCTGACCTTTTCTGACCTTGAATCCAGATGACTGTACCAACCTTGGTACCTCTGTGCTGGATTTCACGTAGGATTCAAATTCAAGAGCTTTGGCCATTGCATCCTGCATGGTAGAGGGGTGTGCTTGCTTCACTTGTATCTTAAGTTGTGGACTGTCCAAGGCATCTACGAACTGATCCCTCAGCAACAACTTGAGGAGATCGGGTGGTGCAGTTGGGTAGGCCTTGTGTGCCATGCTTTCCAAGTCCTGTGCCAGCTCTTGCAGGCTCTCCCTTTTAGCACAGACTCTCATCCTAAACCTAGCCCTGTAGACTTCTGACTGATTTTGGGTTCTGTACCTGAGTTCTAGAGCCGCTACCAGTGCTCTATAGTTGTGTCTGTCATCTGCTGACAACTGTCCAAGTATTTCCAGTGGTTGTCCCTTCAAGCTCGTTGCCAGATATACTGCTTTATCCTCCTCTGTCCACACATTCATTTCTGCCAGTAGCTCAAATTGTGCTCTATATGCTTCCCACGGTGCTTTCCCATCGTATTCCTGTGGCTTCCTTCGTACTGGATCACTCCTATTACTGACATTCATACCTGGGATGTGACTTCTAACAGGACCTGCATTAGGGTTTAGCTGCAGGGTCTGGAAGGAACTTGTCATTGTCTGGAGCTGGTTAAGTCGATGGTTAATGTATCCTTGTTGTGTAAAAGACAATAAG
>NW_013667032.1:194884-203018 GCF_000517525.1 Limulus polyphemus
CGGTTTTCGTATTGTTTATTCTTGTTATCTCGTTTTTCTAACTAAACTCAGAGTTTCATTATTTCTTGTTTTCGGGCGTGCTTACCTCAATGTTTTTTATTATTACTTCCTAGTGTGTCCCTCAGGATTCTCCCTGTTCAATTCCGTTTGCTATCAAGTAATTCCACAAGCAAGAGATGAAGGATCCGCAGAAGAAGCTGAAACGAGATGCGAAGCAAAGGGAAGCAGGCTTGCAAGAATTGCTGAAGAATCGTCATGGACTTTTGTGCATAACTTAATAAGTAACGTCGATACCTCCTCTTCTTACTGGATAGGTATTACTCGTTTATACTATTCATACACTTGGCTCTTTATGGACAACAATCAGGTAGTTCCTAGTTCTTTTAATGGTAACTGGGGAATAGGCCAACCACTTTATATCAGTACATTACTCTGCGTTAAGCTGGATGTTCTGTATAGCTACAAAGCTACTGTTGCTGATTGCTCGCTGTCTTTGGGATATGTCTGCGAGGTAGATGCGACATATGAATATGTAGGTGAGAGCATTTTAATTTTTTCTCCTCTTTATTTTGATCAATGTTATTTCTGGGCAAGTTATTCGTAGTATTGATAAAATATGTATCTGAAGATAAGATATAATAAAAGAATTAATATTGCTATTTTGTAAGAAAAAAATATAATAGCAAAAATATAGTGTGTTTATGTTGAAAACAACGTACGTACATAGTTTTGTCTCCCGTTTGTCATTTCAGTTGTCTGGTGTTATCATCTGTTGTAAAGAAATAAATTTTGTGGAATCAGAATTATAATAGGATTGAATGTTTTATCTCTCTAAAGTACACATTTCATCGTTTATTTTCAGTATAGAATCTTTTACTACAAGGCACAAAAACATTTATAAGAAATATCAAGGAACCGATAAAAAATATCTGATTATCAAAACAACATATATTGAAATACATTAAAATTAATTGTAGAAAACCTTGAAAAGGCTTTTAAGATTTCATTTTAAAGATACACAATTTCGCTTTATCATAAAGACACCATAAGAGTTAGCAAGAAAATCTATAAAATATTGTTCACAAATTCATACCCACTTACAAAATATTAGGTCGTCAAGAAATTAATGTCGCGTTTTGGAACACTTTCATTAACCACCCCCGAAAAAGCGTACATCATGCATAATAGTTAAACGAACCGCCTAAACATCACGTTAGTGTAGTCTATATAATGTGTAAAGTTTAGTATACTCTAATCCCATATAGTGATGGCACAAGAGGAGACACAAATTCGGCATGTAATGCTGTTTGAATACAAGAAGGGAACAACGCCTCTGTAGCCACAAAGAATATCAACGAAGTTTATGCAAATGTTTTGAACGTTGGTAAGTGTCAGCGATAGCTTAGGAAATTTCGCTCAGGTGACTTTAGCCTTAAACACTGTGATAATAGGGGCCGACATGTTGGAATTGATATTGATGCTTTGAAAACGCTTGTTAAGTCTAATCCAAGGCAACACGCACGTGAATTGGCCCTCAAAGTGCATGCCTCTCATGAAACAATACGTAAATATCTAAGGAATATGGGAAAACTCCATAAAGAAGGTGTTTTGATGCCTCACGAACTCTCTGATGATCATCGTTTCCAATGTTGCTTTATCTCTTCTGGCGCTTAATCCATATTTGGACAGAATTGTCACTGGTGATGAAAAATGGTTTCTCTATGCGAATATTAAACACCAAAAACAATGGCTCAGTCTAGACAAAAACCACTTCCGACCCCAAACCCTAGACTCCATCTGTAGAAAGTGATACTTTGCATTTGATGGAACATCAAAGGAGTAATTCATTTCGAACTCCTCAATCCACAGTGAACTGTCAATGCAGAGATGTATAGTCAGCTACTGGAACGATTAAATCAAGCCCTTCATCAGAAACGCTCTTCACTCGTCAATCGGAAAGGTGTTCTTCTTCTCTACGACAACACACATCCACATATAAGTTGTTAGAGTTTTTCATGTAAAAAAAAAAACAACAACATTAATTTCTTGACGACCTAATATTAATGTTTAGAATATTGACATTTCACTAAATAGTTTGATAAGGAGAAATAAAATAGAACTTTAAAAATCAATTATTGTTTGAGTGTTATATGAAATCAAATTTAAGTTTTTTAAAACTAAAATAAATTTAAGTGATTTGAAATGTTCTGTAAAAATATGTTAACTTCTTTCAACTTTAGAAATATTTGACAGTTTGCTAAATTACATTTTAAACTCATGTTGATTATTCCAGCTAAAAGCTTATTTAGCTTAACAAATTATCCAATGTACATGAAGTATCAATCGTTTACGAAATTAAAAGTCAAGTAAAGCACACGAAATACCTACTTTTGTATACTCAATGTTAGATTTTTTTGTATGAACCTGATTCTTTACAGAAGGTATCTGTGACCTGTTGGCGATAAATTTCAACAATAAACAAACAGCACACAGTCCACTTGTTTTAAGATAATATATTAAAACAAGTCAAACGTATATACAAATGTTCGTTAAACTGTTGGTTGTCACAGTTGTATCCAGAGCTTTAAATAATTGTCTCTTTTTTGTCAATGTCCATACATGCTGGTTCAATTAGTTTAGAACACAACTGGCAAAACGAATTATTCTACTCTACTCTGTTATTACAATACAATTTGTGATAACTTCACTTTAAAAATCGCTACTACATGCTCTTTATTGCTACACTAAGTTTAATACCCATGACTTATAAACTATCTAATTCATAAAACGTAAATGAAAACATTTGTATATATCTAACACTCAACCTAATGACCCATACACGTTTTTTCTTCTTTTTTCTGTTTTCAAAGACTGGCCAGTAATCAACTATGAAGATGAAGCAATAAACTACAGAGCCATCGGGAATAATTATAATTTTGAAATTGCTCGTGACTACTGTATGAGTCATAATTATCAGCTAGTGAGAATAAATGACATTAAAACTCATCAGATCCTGAAAGAACTCCTTTCCAACTCGAATATTACCTTCAACGGATTATGGGTGGGACTGACTGACGAAGAGAAAGAAAGAGTATTTACGTTTACAGATGGTAAGCCAGTCCCTTACCTACCTGAGCTGTGGTTGGATGGACAACCAGATAATGGAGCAAAGCATATAGATAACTGCGCACGAATGAAAAGTGGGGATTTTCTTCTGGCGGATTGGCACTGTTCAAAAACAGAGAGTGCAATTTGTGAAGCATCCCAGGAAGAAATATTTGGTAAGAGTAATTTTTTTAAGGAGAAATAAGGTTTACATTCTTAATTCTTTGCAAGAAAAATTTTAAATGGTTAGTTATGTACACACACATATATATGTGTGTATAAATTAAGTTACAGAGGCATTAAGATATTTCGTAAAATGCTCGCTCACCTACACTAAGTATATTTTCATAAATTTTAGTAACACTAGTAGTGTGTTTGAATAACTTTCCAATTGCATAACTCACAAATAAAATAAGAATACATTTTCAAGTTTTAAATTCGCCTTTATACTTGTAACAGTTACAAATAATTGCAAATGTGAGACACTTTATACATTGGTAAACCAACTGGAAGTAAGAGCGTGAGTTTAGTGAGAAGATAAAGGTATTTATTTGCTCTGATAGAGTGAAAACACGAGAGGCAAACAGTAGAATCAGAACACAACAGAATCTTTATTAGTAGCAAATCAATTGAAAAAAAAAAACGCAGTGAGCGTAAAAAACAGTATGAAGTAAAGGTAAAAAATAAAACTGTTGGAAGAGATAATGAAAACAACTCGAAACAAAAATGGCACAGGTATAATTCGAACTTGAAACTTGTATTAATACAGTGCTGTTATCATTTTTTCATTCTTAATGTTTAAAATATCAGATTTCCATTTTTAGTGAATTCTAATTGAAATAGAGTTGATGTAATTATAAATTAAGAACATGGATTGAAACTATCTCATGGTCAAATGTACTGATAAATGACAAAAACATTGTATGTTTGTTTAAACTGAAACCCACGCAATAGGCTATGTGAACTCTCCACCGCGGGAATCGAACCGTGGATTTTAGCGTTGAAAGTCCGTAAGTTACCACTGACCCGTTAGATGACAAAATAAAAACATGCAACGTAATTTCAAATGATACGATCTTAAAAACTTCATAAATTGTTAGTATTCTAAAATGTAAGTCTAATATTAATTTGTGGATGTAATTGATGATATTTTATTTCTTTTTGTTCGAGAAAGTCGATTCTCTAACCATGAGGAAGAAGTTTGAGTAAGGATATTTTATACCATTGATAATTATCTATAAAATATATCATATACAGATATTTATATTAGTGAGACATAACAGGTAAATATTTAGTTCCAACACTAATTTAAACAAAAATTTAACAAGTAATATGTGACTCAACGGCAGAAAATATGACTACGTCAGTAGGTGGTGGAGTATCCCATCAGATCCGGGAAACCAGAGGCCTAAGGGTGATGTACATGGCTGTGTAGGGCCTGATTCAGAGATCAATTGCTATGCTGTTTTCTTTGATCCGATTAATCATTAAGGTGTTTCTATTCTACCTAAGGGGGTCACCCATACACTATGATCATACTAGTTCGTTATTATTTTAGTTCTCCTATTTCACCTTATTCTTGTAATACTATTGCACTTCACTCAGTAAAATTCTTCATATTTTCCGCTCTTTGCCTAATGTTGAATCGTTCTCCCCTTTGCATCGTCGAGGCTCGCACCTCTCCGAATCGTCTTTGCTCTCCTCATTTGAGAACAGGCCGTTGGATATATAGCCATAAGTTTACCGTTCTTATTACGCAGGCTTAATTCCCTTTGGGCTTTTGACAGCACTTTCTCCGCCGAAGCTTTTCTTACCCTTCTTACGGTTAACTTTTTTTTCAAGTAACTGGTTTGCCATCTTTATCGCACCCATACTTGCTACACTTTTAACACTTCAGACATTTTGCTACTTTATATTTGCAGATTAGCTTTGAATTCGACCTCGTTTCTACGTGAACAAGAACAAACACTCGGAGATTCTGATTAGTTGTCTCGGCAGTTCCTCACAGGTTTCACAGAAAGTTAGGAAATCGTGAGTGTTCCATAGATAATGTACTACAACAATGTCATGACCATTGTCTAGATTAGGGCAAAAAATAATCATACTCTAATGACAAAAACAACCAAAACTTATTTGGATGTTATCCAATTATAGATCGGTATACCCTTCTGGATTTCTCATAAAATAATGCACATTCATGCAGATTTTCAGGGGAAAAAAAGACTAAATGCCGGATACGGGTTTCTACAAAGTGCCCTATCATTTCTTCTGGAGTTGAGTTAGAAATTTCTTGTTAAAGTTTAATAATGTGTTATATTCTGAATATGATCCATAATATAAAGTAGAGATCTGTTATTCTCCTGTTTATTTCATGTTAATTTCAGGATGTTAATACGTGCTTATTGTTTCAGTAACAACTGTTGTCACAACATGGCAGAAAATATTAAAACATAAAATTCTTTATTCGTTTATTGTAGAATGTAATTCTGAATATACGCTGTTCAAGTCTTCCTGCTACAAAATATTTGACAACAAAAAGGAATTCGATGAAGCTGAATCAGTTTGTGAAAGTGAAGGAGGAATGTTAGTTAGAGTTCCAGACAGAGAAGTGTGGGAATTTCTTAAACAACTTATATCAAGGGATGATAGATCCTACTGGATTGGAATGACTGATCAAGCACAAGAAGGAAAGTGGCTTTATGTTAACGGGACTGAGGTACCACAATCTTTTTTTGATGCGGATTTGTGGGGAGAAGATCAACCAAATAATCAGAACAATCGAGACTGCTGTTACATGGACGATGATGTAGCTTTCGAAATCATGATCCAAGACTGTGAAGAAGACCTACGGTTTATTTGTGAAACTGAAGTTAATGTAAGAATAGGTAGGTAACTGTTTGGAACAAAAATAATTAAAAGTTAAAAAAAAGCATACTGCGTCGTGGAAGATTAAGTTTGAAGTATGATGAGAGAATCTGTTAAAGTTAAAAAAAAAGCATACTGCGTCGCGGAAGATTAAGTTTGAAGTATGATGAGAGAATCTGTTAAAGTTAAAAAAAAAGCATACTGCGTCGCGGAAGATTAAGTTTGAAGTATGATGAGAGAATCTGTTACTGGAAAAATTATTTCGTCATGTTTTTTTTAGTACTTTCAAACTATATGAGACAGTTTTTCAGTAAAATTTCTTCGTATAATAGTGAAATACATTTATTCGTTTTTACTCAAATTGAAGTCAGAAAAAGGCAAAGCGATTTAAATGTTTCCATTATTTCACTATTGCTATTTGAAACTTTCTAGAAGTGTCAATATAAGAGTAAATAGATATATTTATACCTGCTTTTAAACTGTAAGCTGCTTTTGAAACAATCTGTTCAAAATGATAAAATACAATTTACATAGCCTTTATCTTTGTAATAGACCTAGCATGGCCTGGTGGTTCGGGCGCTCGACTCGCAAAATATGGGTCGAGGTTCCGAATTTCCATCACAGAACATGCTCGCCCTTTCAGCCGTGGGGGCTGATTTACAGGCTATATAAAAAGAAATTAACACCAAGCTTAAAATTAAGCAAACTGTTGTAGGTTTATGAAAAAGCTTGGTTTCGTTTGAATTTCTTGCAAAGCTACTCGACGGCTATCTGCGCTAGCCGTCCCTAATTTAACAGTAATAGATTAGTATGAATACCAACCCCCCACAAAATCTTAGGTAATTCTTTTACCAACAGATAGAGAATTGACCGTCACATTATAATGACGGAAAGCTGGTGGATGAAACATGCTATTATCTCAAGACTGATGAATCAAATTTTCAAAATAGCGAGAAGTTCTGTCAAACTGAATACAACGGACATTTAGCACGAGTTCCGGATACCGAAACTTTAGACAGGTTGAAGAAACTCATAAATGAAAAGAAACAAACAGACAAAGACTTCTGGATAGGTCTAACTGACGAGGAAACGGAAGGACAGTGGAAGTTCACAGATGGAATTCAAGCCGAATTTGTTCCAGAACTCTGGAGTCGCGTAGAACCGAACGACGGAGGATCAACAAACGAAGACTGTGTCATCATAGATGATCAGAATCAGATGAAACTTCGGGACACGGAATGTTCATCAACACATAGTTTTATTTGTCAAGAGTTACGTGTCTTCAGTGAAGAAGGTAATACAATGATCTGTTTATATCATATATAATATTATGTATTTGGGCGAATAGAAATAGACTGTAGTTTGATTTACCGATGGTCTAGGGCAGTTCTTCATATTATAACGATACATTTGTACAGTAGTAGTATACAGTTCTTTCTGCATCCAGTCTTCATCCTCCAAGACATACTGAGGAGGATAGTCATGCTCCAAAAGCGGTATCTCTAGAAGGCAGTACGAGCTCCTATTCTACACACAATTACAGAATATACACGTAAAACGTAAATTATTATCGTCTTAATATGTGTAAACATTTATTTATCTTAAAACGAAAACAAAAGAAGTGGTGAACATAGCAGATAGCCCCATGTGATTTTGCATTCTTTTTACAATGAATGTCGTCAACCTCTATTCGCTCAGCGACAAATCTGAAGACTAATCACGCCAAAAATCGAGTATCCTTACCTGTGGTGGGCACAGCACAACAGATACGAGTATCCTTACCTGTGGTGGAGCACAGCACAACAGATACGAGTATCCTTACCTGTGGTGGGCACGGCACAACAGATACGAGTATCCTTACCTGTGGTGGGCACAGCACAACAGATACGAGTATCCTTACCTGTGGTGGGCACAGCACAGCAGATACGAGTATCCTTACCTGTGGTGGGCACAGCACAACAGATACGAGTATCCTTACCTGTGGTGGGCACAGCACAGCAGATACGAGTATCCTTACCGGTGGTGGGCACAGCACAGCAGATACGAGTATCCTTACCTGTGGTGGGCACAGCACAACAGATACGAGTATCCTTACCTGTGGTGGGCACAGCACAACAGATACGAGTATCCTTACCAGTGGTGGGGACCACACAAAATATACAAG
>NW_013667032.1:203946-206100 GCF_000517525.1 Limulus polyphemus
GGGCACAGCACAACAGATACGAGTATCCTTACCTGTGGTGGGCACAGCACAACAGATACGAGTATCCTTACCTGTGGTGGGCACAGCACAACAGATAAAAAAACAAACTGTACTCGAACATCCCAGTTGATAAAGAAATATAATCTAAATACCTTTTGCTTCAACAGTTGAAACGTTGCACAACTACTAAGAACCATATTAAATATAACTTACTTGTGTTACTATGGGTAAGAAAATTGCCTCTGTATTAGGTTATTCTATACTTACACTGATTTACAGCCGTGCAAAAACCGGTATTGGTGATGTTCTATGTTGATGATATTTTAAGATTATTGACAAGTAGTTTAGAGAAGCTCCTACGTTTCCTTGAATTCCGTGCACAAACAAACAAAATCCAGTTTACTTTATAACACAACTTGATACTAGTTGTATTTAACTTTCCCGATATAACCATCACCATTTTTCAAGGTCAATTAGCATAAGAACTGTTTGTTAAACCAACAAACACTGAAATAATTTTTTAAACTACCAATCTCTCTTCATTCCACAAATGTGAAATAAGGAATAGCTATTGGTCAAATGAAAAAATCGACAAGATTAGCGTCAAATGAAAACAAAGCTAAAAAGCCTGTTGTGCATTACGATAGATACAGAAAAAAAACTAACTAATTCAAGAAATACAAAAGGCCATTGAAAATCTTCTTCGAAGAAAAAAAAACAAGAAAAATATTCAGTTGGGAGGTATCTTAAAGCTCCCTTTTTTTCCAATATGCCTCCATTACCCTGGATTAACTTTAAAGCTTGTACATTATAATTTACCACTGCCATCGTGCTCTGTGCAATGTCTATCTGGCCTTCAATAGGGTAAGTACAGATTAAAAAATAATAATTTTGCTTATCAACTGACATGCAGCATGTGTTCAATTAAAATCAATTACATGAGGGAAACTAGGCGACCAATTGAAGAGAGACTACTTGAACACCACAAAGATCTCAAACTAAGGGCTCTAAAACACTCAAACGGACAACTGGACAAGCGACACCGATACTGATGCCCATTTATTTACTTAACAGTTTAAAACTAGTTATTATCTTTAAGCAATTATTTAAATACTAGGATACAGTGACAAAATGAGAACACTAATTGGTTACATATTTTTTAATTCGTATAAATAGTTTAAAATGCAGTATTCATATAAACTCCAGCTATTTTAAGACTATAGGAAGACCTTAAATGAATAAAAACTACTTAGGATACATGAGTAGTTCACAAAAACCCACATTTAAGCCAATACCCTCGTAAAAATCCACCAAGGGAAGAATTTTGAAATTGTATACAACAAATAACGGATTCTCGAAACTCACTTACTGCACCAAAGTCTCTACAGAAGCCGCAGCTGTTACATATTATAACTTCGAAAGGTCTGAAACTGAGGTAACTGGATACTTTACATTTAGTAGTTAAATTGTACTTAGGATTTCGTATTTAAATATATATATACCGATATATCTCCAATTTATGATATTTGCCAACAAGATTGATACACACAGTTTTCTTTTTTTTTAATACAAATATGTTTTAATATACGAACAACAATACAATTTATAGCAACAGTTTTTACAAATAGTTACTGTACACAATGATTTATATACAAAAAATTTACAAACTTACAAGCAATATAAAGCCTTCTTTCTAGTCTGGAATTTCCTTGGCATCTTATGGAAGGTTCAAGATGAGCGAGTTAATACGAGTTGATGTAGGTACGATTCTCTTACCGGGGAGCTAGCTAGCTTTGTCCTTCGTTATTCACCAGCCACACACGCCGAGTTTTCCACCATGAAGTTATATAATGTTTTCTTATAGATATTAATGTCTGATGAGAATCCACTGAAGTTAAATGATTTGTGATGTTCGAACTTTGTAAATGCTTCTGGTCAGATATTTGTAGTTTTCCGATTGATAAGCGTTATAACAATCACAGTTATAGCTTCCAAAGTATATAACATACTGACTATAGCAAACCAATAATATATACTCTTTTTTGGCGCGTCGCCTTGGTTATATTTATAGGCGTGTGAAAGTTTCTCGAATTTTCAGCTTTACGTAACAATACAAAGCTACATTAAGCGTTTACGTACATACATATATTGTTG
>NW_013667032.1:207100-212683 GCF_000517525.1 Limulus polyphemus
GCAATTAACTGTGTGCATTAATGTCTTCGCAATAGTTTCATATTTGCTCACTTACTTGGTATAGTTATTAGGAGTAATTTATGTAATGTAACACTAAAATAATTGAGAACAATTGATTTATATTCATCGAATGTAATCGAAATTTTAAATTATTTCTCTTCTTTCCTGCTTTACTGCTATTCATCTAGGTGGTTTAATTCTTCTGTTCCATTAAGACTATACCAGTGTTTCTTAACAAACACCTTGTACCTGAAGAAGGACAAAGGCCTAAATGTTGTTCAATAAATAAAATTGTAAGAGATATTCAAAAAGATGAAACTAACTTTTACTTACTTTTCTAATTTTCAATGATTACCATTTTTAAGGGAACATTATCATACTTAAATGAAATTATTCCAAAATAAATTTTTATTGACCTTATATTGCCCTTTTATTATTAGAAACAGTAGTCATTGTATTATGAAATCCTACAGTAATAATTGTTCTCTATAACCACAGATTGTATTAAATAAATATATAAAATTGTTTTAGGCTGTCCGTTTGGATACAGATTATTCAATAGTAGATGCTATAAAGTATTTGACGATGACACGAAAATCTTTCACGAATCAAAAATGTTCTGTAAGGAAGAAGGAGGAATGCTGGCTAAAGTCGAAAGTTACGATATCTGGAAGTTTCTATACTACCAAATAAAAGACAGTTCCAAATCATATTGGGTCGGTATCACAGACTCACAAGAAGAAGGGATCTGGCGTTATGTTGATGGAATCTTGATGTCAGACTCACTAAAGAAGGCGAGTGTTTGGTGGCCTTACCAGCCTGACTACATTTATCCTGATGGAGATTGCGCTGCTATGGATAGTGCGTTATCTTTCAAATTATGTGATCGAGTATGTGAAGAGAAATACGGATTTATTTGTGAGAGAGCATCAAATAAAGGTGGTTATATACTTTATACCATATAGTTTATAAACAGCTCGGTTACGATTCATAAGAAATCAGTATGTACCACATGGATATAACATGCATTGAAAAATTATTTTGATATTATATAAATGATTTGAATTCACATAAGATATTATACATTTATATTTTCTATCTAGAAATATGCAATTTTGGTTAAAAGAGTTTTTGTTTTTACACATTATAATATTTCAAAATGTAAGTTTAAATATATAAAACGGTTTAATATGCACTAGAAAAACTATTACCAAATATTCCTTTTGCTTTTTATTTGTTCATTTATACTTCGTTTTCAGTGTTTCCTTTTAAAATGCCAAATATATCTCGTGTTTTATTAGTTATTCATTCTAAAAGATAGGCACAGTTTAAACAATATATTTTTCTCTTTAAAACGTTGCAATTTTTGTTTTTAGTTCATAGTCACGAATTACAGTGTATGTTTAAAACACTTAAAGAAGGGCTACTTTCTATAAAATTATATATTTGAAGACCAGGAAAATTATATTTATTTGGGTGTTAAAAAATAGCACAATTTCATCTAAATTTCTACACTTTCAAGAGGCGTTCTTTTTGCTGTACGCCAGATATTATTACAATTGCAGTTCCCAAAGATAGTAACTAATCTTTAAAATAAATACCTTATTTTCTAATATATGCATGATGCAAAAGCTTATGTGTTAAAGTAGGTGGAATTTAGAATTTGTATGTTTAAAATATGCTAAAATTATAAAGATTATTCTTGTCTCGATAACAAAAAGATACTTGCATTAGCAATCTACCAGGTAAAGTTCAAACGTTGAGAATTCTGGCGTTCGTTGTTCTGCCTTTATCAACCAAGTAGTTGAAACTTAGATTATTTTGTTTCGGTTTTGTTTTTAATCAGTTTTCTTCAAACAACGTATTCTTCACTATTCGAAACTTTTCAGTTTCGGAGCAATTATATCATTAATTGAGGCGGTAACATCAATTTCTCAGAACAGTAATCATGTTTCGAACACGTAAGACCATTCACCGTCATTTTCACTTTTTCAGAGGGTTGGCCAGTTACTAGCTATCAAGATGGCAACACCTATTACAGAGCGATTGGTAAATATGATAACTTTACTACAGCACGAGCACATTGTGAGGAGCATGAATTCCAGTTGGTCAAGATAACAGATGCACAGTCATACCAGGCTTTACAGGAACTTATTACAGGTTTAATGAGGAATACAGAGCTTTATGGATAGGAATGACAGATAGAAAAAAAGGAGAACGACTTCAAGAATATTGATGATGAAGCTGTTCCAAACTTGCCTGAAATCTGGTTAGATGGAGAACCAAATAATGGAGGAACTCACGTTGAAAACTGTGCCATACTCAGCGGAGATCCGTATCTTCTTGCTGACTCAATCTGCTCTCGAAACTGTTTCGGAGTGTGCCAAGGACCACAGGATTCTTCAAATTGTAGGTTAATTTTCACTGAACACGAATTTTTTTTAAAATGTTATCTTCATCTTATAATATAAAAACATTTTTGACAATCCTTTATATGAACATATGTTAAAGGTGATACTATATAATGTATACGAAATTAAACTTATCCATCATGTGTTGTATAAAAACGTTCACATTTTTGTAATGAATTCTGTTTCTGCCAAAGTTAGAAAATATATAATAAGCTAAAAAGTAGAATATAAGCTGCGAAAGAGAAGTCCTACCAACCTAATAAAACCGAGAATTATTTCAGCTCTGTTTTATCCTCTGATTGTATATATACGTATGGGTGCACGTGCACTGTTACAGCCTTATTTTTTAACATTTTTAAACAGCTATCTCCTGAATGCCCTTTACACGGTGACCATAAGACAGAATTACCAACTCGAAAAAGTTTCTTTGTTTGTTTAAAGTTAAGCACAAAGCTACACAATGGGCTATCTGTGATCTCCCCACCACGGATGTCGAAACCCAGTTTCTAGCTTTGTAAGTCCGCAGACATATCGCTGTGCCACTGGGGTCATTCGAAAAAGACTGATGAATAAACGATGCTGATTGGTTAGCAATAGTTCGGTAGTATCAATCAATTCATGGTTGTCTTTGAATAATGATGTTACACACACACACACACACACATTTAATTATATTTGGTAAATAATGTGAATGTTATTATTCCATTTCAATTGTTCCTTAACTTCTGTCTTTTGTGTGTGTGTGTGTGTGTGCAAATAACCCTCAACTAATACTGAAAAATAGTTTATAAATTCTTAAATGTTTCTTATGTAGTTCCCTATTGGTTAGATATGTACAGAGTTAGTTTTTATACAATTTTAACATTTGAAATATTATACATGTAAGCTTAAAATATTATAAGTTAGATTAAATGTACTCATTCGTTACAATGAGGATCCAATTGTAAACTTATATTTCAATTATAACCACTTTTAGGTTATACCTATATGAATGAGAATGAAATTTTACAAGCCAATAAAAAAGTTTAATTGTGAACTTGTATTTCAAGTATACTCCCTTTTAAACAGGTTATATCTGTATAAATGAAAAGGAAATTTTATAAGTCAATAAAAAAATATTAGTAATAATGAACTCACCAGTGGCACAGCGGTATGTCTGCGGACTTACAACGCTAGAAACCGGATTTCGATACCGTGGTGGGCAGAACACAGATAGCCCATTGTGTAGCTTTGTGCTTAATTACAAACAAACAATAATAATGAGGTTTGTGCATCAATATTAAAAAAAACAATACTTTTATGCAAAGTTTAGGTATATTTATATTGGAGTTTTATGCTACTGACGCTTGACGACAAAAACAGCTAACTCGATCATTCAAAATTCATTAAAAAATAAATGTGATTATCAATGTCAATCTCTACCTCTTTTTCAAAAGAGTTTTCAAGATATGTCAACTCAGTTTGTAGGAAGCATACATTTTCATTTTCATTATTTTCTATTCTCGCGTCATTTGCAATGGATTAATTTTCTTTCAAGAAGATAAAATAAACATTTTTTTTTACAAAACATTTTACATCATGGACAGAAAATTCGTGTAACAGACAATTAAGTTCGTTGTGCGTTTATTTAAATTTATTCCACCAGTCCAGACAATTGATATTACGCACTTTAGAGGTTATAAAACTTAAGAGATATTATCTAATCTTTTTTGTTTTTTATACATTTTACACTCACTATCTTTATCTTATGAGAGTTTAAGTCTCAAATGTATTTATTTTCATAGCTTGTCCAAACGCAGGAAAACAATATCAAAATATGTGTTATTATCTGAACACCAACAAAACCAGTTTCTGGGAAAGTAACAGCTTTTGCCAAACAAATTACAATGGAAGCTTAGTAAACATTGCAAATGGTGGAATTTTGGCCAATCTTCATAGTTTGATTGAAGATAGAGGACTGAAAGGGGAGGACTTCTGGGTTGGGTTTACAGATGAACAGAAAGAAGGAGACTGGAAATATGTGGACGGAAACAAGATAGATTTTGTACCAGAACTGTGGCACTTACAAGAGCCTGACGATGGAGGGATTAATGATCAAGACTGTGTAATTATTAATGACCAGAACCAGATGAAACTTAAAGACACAGAGTGTTCATTAAAATACAATTTTATATGTCAAGAATTCCGTGTTCTCAATGCCGAAGGTAACCGATCTTAATTAATTTTGAAATATTTAATTTATTATTCCTTTATTCTCTGCTAAATGCGTCATATTAATAACAACATATATATATATCGCTTCAGTGTAATCAAAACTCGATGTTAAATCTAATGATAAACCTTGATAAGCTTGAATTCTTTTTTCCTATGAAAGATTACTAGCGTATGAATCAAATATCTTTCAAACACACCAAATAACATATTGTTTAAAGCAGAACAATTTATCATATTATATATCTATATTAAATGCATAAAATGCAGTAGGAGAGAAAAACTAAACGTTGTGTGATCATTATAGGATGTCCGGAAAAATACAAGCTCTTCGATACTACCTGTTATCGAGCTTTTCCTTATCTTCAGAAGAACTTTACTGAAGCCATTCTGTTCTGTGAAGAAGAAGGAGGAAAGTTAGTTAAAATTGCTAGCTATGATATTTGGGAATACCTACGTACTGAGGTCTTGGGGACTGGACAAACATTTTGGGTTGGAATGTCAGATAGGGCTGAAGAAAGTGTGTGGCGTTTTCTTGACGGTGAGCTGGTGCCAACGTCTTTTGAAACTTCAGGAATGTGGCAAGATGGCAACCCTGATAATTACGGAGGTGTAGAACACTGTGCAGATATTAGTCATATAAGTAACTACAAGCTACAAGACGATCGGTGTAATTATAAGTTCGGAGTGATTTGTGAGATCGACGTGATAGAAGGTAAAATGAATTTAGTCTATTTTGTGGCACAACAAATAAAGAACATTGATCCTTTGTTCTTTAAATAAGTTTGATTTTATTATAATATAACAAGTTAAAAATGGCATTAATATTTAAAATCAAAATATACTTCACTTTTTTATAAAGATAAATACCTTAATATTTAATAATAATAATAATAATAATAATATTTAATAATAATAATAATATTTAATAATAACAATAATATTAATAATAATAATAATT